>NC_142541.1:13152500-13305000 GCF_056151865.1 Erythranthe guttata
GTTTTCTATTCAGGGGTTATGTGCTAATTTCATACCATAAGGGGGCATGTGCAAAATTTCAAAACCACAAGGGGGTTATGTGCCTAATTTCATACCATAAGGGGGTCATGTGCAAAATGTCAAAACCACAAGGGGGTTACGTGCCTAATTTCATACCATAAGGGGGTCATGTGCAAAATGTCCAAACCACAAGGGGATTAAGTGCTATTTACCCTTAAAACAAACTTGGATGATCCAAAATAATAAATAAATAAATAAATAAATAAAAACAATTGGATAATATTTAAGTGTTTGACAGTGCATATAATTTCGATAGAATTATATTATAAACTTGTACAATGAAACCAGGCCTCAAACTACATTTCAACATATCAAACTTTGACCCCTTAAAAACCGGTATTGTACAATAACATCCCCTCCATTTACACATTAATTAATTCGAAAATTTCTTTTTTACTTGTTACTCCCTTTTTTGCCCCCCACATTCTTCTCTCTCTCTCTCTTTCCCCTTGGCCATGCATGCATGTGCCATCATCCTTCACATAATCACCATACCTAATTAATAATAAATATTAATTTAATTAATGGGGTGCAATGTCTCAAGGTTAGATGGCAACGGCGCCGCCACCTTGCCGGCCAGGCTGCTGCGGCCCCTCTTCCTCCAACGCCTCGACGATTTCAAGGCGGCCCGCAGGCACGGGGGCGGCCGCCCCCTCAAGGGGGCCGCTTCCACCCCCTCCAAGAAACAACTTCTTTTTCATATCGATGATGCTTCGCGTCATTCTTCTATTAATACTAATAATACCCCCAAACGTATGTCCATCTATAATTCTCTCGAAGATAGCATCAAAAAACCCGACCAAAAAAATCGAGAGGCTATTAATATTTATGAAAAGGATATTGAGATGAAGAAGCATATAATTAATGTGGTTGATCATGAGGAAGAAATCGTAAAGGGGAAGGGTAAAAACGACATGAAAGAAAAAACGGAAGATAAGATTATTGAGGATGATGATTTTCTAAGTGCCAACGAGGATATAAATGATGGGGAAGAAGAAGATGATGATGATGATAATGATGACGAGGATGAAGGTGATGAGAGAAATATTGGATTCCCAGGCTCGCCGAGTTTTCGAGTATATTTTGTGGATCGTGATATTGGTAAGAACATCTCGTCGATGAATATAATTAATTAATTTGTTAATTAGTTTTTAAGTATATATATTGAAATTTGTGATTGTTACTTATTGATTAGAATGGATATTATTATGAATATGTTGCAGGTAAGATAGATGCCTTCAAAGATGCAATTTCGAGTGACGATAGCGTTCCATCCAAGGTAAAATTCGTGATTATTCAACAAATTAAAGCGAAAAAACCCTTTCTTGATCTTTGAAGATCTTTGTGTGTGTGTGTGTGTGTGTGTGTGTGTTTTGTCACCTATTATTAGTAATTATTATGATAAATTATTGATTTTTTCTTATATATAATTTTTTTTAATTTGTAACATGATTTAATATATAAGGATGAAATAATATTAAAATTAAAAAATTATATAAATTATAATTTTTTTTTTAATCTAACGACATGCATCAAATGGTAATTAATTATATTATATTACGTCGTAGGAATCATCGTCGTCGTCGTTGTCATCATCATCTTCCGAGAAGAAAGAGAAGGGAGCTAGAAAAAAGAGGAGCTTTAGAAAGGTTTTGCCTAAAAATCTATTGAACGTGAAATCTTGCTACACTTGTTCTCATCACAAAAAGCAAACACCTCAACTTTCTTGATCATCCATGCATCTTATAAGTGATGATAGAAGGAATTAACATATAAGGCTATCTTTTTTTTCTTCTCAAAATTGTAAATATATATAACTATTATTAAATTAGTTAGTCTTATATTCATGTACATATAATATAATATATGTGGGAAAATCAGGCTTTTTAATTAACACGTGTTTTTTTCTTTCTCTCTCTCGACTTGTTGGAAAATAGTCGGAGCATATTAATTTTATATCAAGATAAACTTTGGTCAATCGAGTATCGGTATTGTCATATCGTCGTGCTTGGTTTACACAAGGTGTTTTTATGTGTAGAAATTGGAATTGATGTCCAAAAATTCCGAAAATTCTGATCCAAAAATTTTTAATTTCAAATTTTGTTCGAGTTCCAATTTCTCCAAAGATTTATGATCCAAAATTTTATCTCATTTCCCACTTAAAACACTATAAAAAGAACTTTTCGATCCTTCTTAGGAAAATAGGAAAACGAATAGGAAAAAACAATTAAAAGATACGAAAAACACAATAATTTTACTGTAAACATAATAAAATTGAACACATTGATCAGAGAAATATTAAAATATAATTATTATTTTATTTTTTAAGAGTCACACAGTAATATTATTGTCTAACATAGTAATCTTACTGCTATCTAACACAATAATATTATCATGTTAATAGTAATATTCATGGATTACACATTATATTATTTTATTAATAATATTAATGTATTAACAGTAATATTAATGCCAAATAACTAATTAATAATATAAAGGGGTCCATGAAGGTACCACTATTTTCTTTTTAATCGTTATGAAGGTACCACTAACGAACCCAAACTTTAATAATCATATCGTCTACAGTTCATTCGGTGCAATTTCCCTCAACTACTTGATAAGTTCCAAAACAATAGGGCATTTCGTCCGCAATGTACAAGTAACTAAAGCATCGTCAAAAACACTTCACCGTAGAGAAAAAATACATTTACAAGAGTTGTACCAACCGCAACACGTTGTTGTACTCTTGCTGTTAATTCTGAGTCTCCATCACAAAAAGTGCTGCTTTCTCCAACAATCTCCATCCAAAATCCCACCTTCAACGATCCTAGCAAATCAACCAGGTTCTCTCTCTCTCTCTCTAACGTCTCGGCGGATTATATATATTTCTACTGTTATTTAAACTAATTTGTTGCGATTGAAGCATTACATCTTGGTAGGTAGGTATGTACTTTTTGCCGGTAATTTAGTATTCGATTTTATATTTTAAGATATGATATTGAATTTGGATTTGATTTGTGCGCGATCCGGTGTCGTATTGTGTGGTATTGATCAGGGGTTTGTAATTAAAGAGAAGAAGAAGATATGTTGGGGATTTTAAGGGGAAAAGCTGCCTGCAGAGGCGTTCCTGCTTCGGTACCTTCAATTTTTATTTTTCCCCCTTTTTTGTCAGTTCATTGATTTGATTGTTCACTTATCATAATTTGAATGTGTAAGCAATTCTGTTATATGATTATTCGTTTGAAAAGGGTTTGGAGCAAGGAATTCGAGTTATTGCGTCCCGGGCTTTTTCTTCCTCAGCGAAGCAGGTAATAGATTAACTATCTTCGTATATTCGGAAATTGTGCGTTTGACAAAAACATCGATACTACTAGAAATGACTTGAAATATTATGTTTCTGAAATGTTTAGACACACTAATTATCTTCATATATTCGAGAATTGTGCGTTTGACAAAACCATTGATACTACTAGAAATTACTTGAAATTTTATGTTTCTGAAATGTTTAGACATACTACAGAATTCCCCTTTTATGAGGGGTTTTCAAAAGATCGAGCATAATTCACAAAAGTCGGCTTTTGAGTTCAGGGATGCACTATAGTTTAAGTGTTTCTATGTTAACTCAAGAATACTCGCTTATAGTTGTTTCGGCTTTTGAGAAATCCGATATGCACACTTGTTAAATGACGTTGTCGCCGTTTCTTGCAGATGACTGTACGTGATGCTTTAAATTCAGCACTTGATGAAGAGATGTCTGCTGACCCCACAGTGTTTATAATGGGTGAAGAGGTATTACGAGAGTTGTAATCCTATTAGAAGATTTTCTATTTTGGTGATCGGTTCTTTATGAGTGTATGATATACTTTGTTGACTAAATTACTGTTCTACAGGTTGGTGAGTATCAGGGTGCGTATAAGGTGAGTGTTAGTCAATTATGAATTATTTTAATTGAAATCATTTCGTAATGGGTACTAGTTTCTGATTTTCTATATATTTGTACTAGATCACGAAAGGGCTTTTGGATAAGTATGGTCCTCAGAGGGTCGTTGACACGCCCATCACCGAGGTTGGCGTTTTCTCGTGTTTGCATTAATTATTTGAATTGAATTTAGTTGAAATTATACTTTTTTAACAGTGTGACTTCCATTTCCATAGGCCGGGTTTGCTGGAATTGGAGTTGGTGCAGCGTATCACGGTCTAAGGCCTGTAATTGAGTTCATGACTTTTAACTTCTCAATGCAGGTTAAAATTCTTACCGTTACACAATATTCTGGCATCGTAGAGTTTGTGCATTGAGAAATTTCCTTTCATATTGCATCTGCATCAATTATATAAATTCTAGCGTTGAAGTTGCAGGTCCTTGTTGCCATTGGAAACCTGCGTAGTTTCTTCGTCTGTGTATTTTGTATCGAAATGGTTAACGATGAGGAAACCGGAAATGAAATAAATTCCGAGTTGTGTTTAGTTTGATGTTATGTTGTTTCTTTATGATGAATAATGTCAACTTGCATACATCAAATTGGACTGCTGTGGGAAAAATTACTTCAAATGTTTAACTTGTCTGAACTATTGTGAGTCTGTCATACTGAGAAATAATTTTGACCTGTTTGAGTAACATTTGACAACTATGTTGTCGAGCTGAAATATAAACGGAGGGAGTCTAGCTGTTATAGTTGTACTACGGAAGTGGAACATGAGTTACGATATGATCAACTTTCTTGTCCAATTTATCAACATCATTAAATTTGCGTAGATCAATATTCGATCTCGCTTGTGGTTTACTTTGTTACCTCCATTGTTATAAAGTAAGAAGGCTTAATAAATTTATTTATAGTGTTGTGTTCTAATTGATCGGGAGGAGGAATTGGGGCAAGGTGTGTGCGTGCCTTTTACATTTTAGCAACACCTTAACTTGAAATCTCCAACAAAATAACAAGAACTATTCTCAAGCATACTTTAGTACAACGAATTCAATTAATGTAACGTGGTGGAGGTAATTAACTATGTTGCTGCAGGCCATTGATCACATCATAAATTCTGCTGCAAAATCAAATTACATGTCTGCTGGTCAGATATCAGTGCCCATTGTTTTCAGAGGCCCAAATGGTGCTGCTGCTGGTGTTGGTGCTCAACATTCTCAGGTATGGATGTTTACATATTCTCATAAGGAATCTGAAACTGTGCTTCTAAAACTCGTCTTGTTGATTTATAATAAGTTCACTATCAAATTGCAATGAAGAAATTAAAAGAAGTATCCACATCAGTAACTGAAATAAAAGAAATTAAACGAACTATCTTTGTTGGTAGAATGTGGGCCAGCCAATAAATTGCTGTCATGCAACATAATGTGGTCAGGTTGACTGGTAAATTTTTAGAGCAGGTAAGTGGTTTTTTGTCTTCATTATAGGAGGGGAGTTTATGCGAGAAAGACCATTGTGGTGGGGAAATTTGTATTTCTATGTAACTTCTGCTATGAACTGTCGACGGAAAAATGTAGATCATATATGAAGTAAAGAATTAATCGATGAATACTTTTTGTAACATTTCCTGCTTGTGGAGGAGGAATTGACTTTGTATTATTTGCAGTGCTATGCTGCATGGTTTGGTGCATGTCCAGGTTTAAAGGTACTGGCTCCATATTCTTCGGAAGATGCTCGTGGTCTGCTTAAAGCCGCAATAAGGGATCCAGATCCTGTTGTCTTCCTCGAAAACGAGTTGCTGTAAGTAGTATCACCTTCATAGTTATGATCCGAAATTCATCTTTTATTTTTTGTTAACGGTTTATTTTTTTTGTGCAGATATGGTGAATCATTTCCAGTTTCAGCCGAAGTTCTCGATTCCAGTTTCTGTCTTCCTATTGGGAAAGCTAAGGTATACCGTATCCTGTAGAAAATACTGTACTCTGTGTATCGTAATGGTTATTGATTTTGAATTCGTCAATTCTATTGGCAGATAGAACGTGAAGGAAAGGATGTGACAATCACTGCTTTTTCAAAGATGGTCGGCTATGCTCTTCAGGTCTGTAGTTCAATTTAGGATGATTTGAGAATTATTTTTTATGTTTATATACCCGGGTTTTCTCTTTACTGGACTTTAGTTGTATAATACCTCTGAAAATCAAATGTCTAGAAATCCTACCGGAGTTTGTGTACAGAAATTTCTAATGTTTCATCTGTTAACCTAATATATACAGGCTGCTGACATTCTCGCCAAAGATGGAATCAGCGCCGAGGTAACCGAAACCATTCAGTTAATATTTTACGTTTTCAGACAGAGAACGAAGGCTTAGAATCTAAAAGTTTTAGCGGGGATCTTTTTGTTTATGCAGGTGATAAATCTTCGGTCAATCCGCCCTCTTGATAGGGCCACAATAAATGCTTCTGTTAGAAAAACCAATAGACTTGTGACTGTGGAGGAAGGATTCCCTCAACACGGTGTTGGCGCCGAGATTTGGTCATCCTCTTAACTGCATATCTCTCTATCTCTCTCTCTCTCACTCATCATTCTCTCTCTCTCTCATCATTAAAACTTTCTAATTAATTATGTTTTGGTCCCTGCAGTGCATCTGTTCTTGAAGAAAGCTTTGAGTATCTTGATGCAGCGGTTGAAAGGATTTCTGGTGCAGATGTACCTATGCCCTATGCTGCAAATCTCGAGAGGTTGGCTGTCCCACAGGTATGTTTGTGTGTAATTTTTTTTCCGTTTTTGTCCTTCAATAAATTTGTGCAAGTATATATATATATATATATATATATATATATATATATATATATATATATATTATTTCGATATTCGTATAATTTGAAAAGTTTTCACATCGACTATCTGATTGGGGATTTGTGTTCAGGTTGAAGACATCGTCCGTGCAGCGAAGAGAGCATGTTACAGATCGGTTCCATTGGCTGCAACTGCTTAGATTTACGCACAACTCTCCGTATATTCCTGTCTGAGAAAATTATATTCTTTAAACACCCGTGTATGGTGTCTACTTCTTCACGCCCGTTTGTTAGAATAAAAGTTCTGTTGATCCTGAGTTGACTACTAAATGCACTCGGCCCGGAAAAAAAATAATGATCTAGTTGTCTTTTTTTGGAGAATGTTTCGATCTGCTACTTGCGGAACTCTACTTTGCAATTCCATCTGTTTATTTTTTCTGACAAAGGTAACTTCAAAACAAAAGTAACTTCAAATAAACTGATTGTTATGAAAAGCGGAATAACGAAAGATTTACCATTCAACTCAGACGAGGTTCCTAATTGGATGTCGTCTATAATCAAACGTAACAATGGATATGGTACGTTTTATATTTCATTCCACTAATACGCGCTATATATGCGTACTATTTACGTCTCTATGGATTTTGATGATACGTGTTTGTCGACAATTAATACCCATGTACACTATAAAGAAATGCGAAATCGACCATCCCAAAATTTAACCTATTATACATAGATCTCCATCGTCTTTTCATTCTTCCATCACAGAATTATAAAATCCATAAGTAAAGATTGATTTCATGATCAATTAACTTGGTACAAAATTCATTCCAACAAACTAAATGTTAATTCATCAACAAAATATAATATCTAGTCCACTTTGCCCTAACCGCAAAATTCGAAAAAGGCCTCATTAGCTTCAAGAATGTTTCCAAGTACGAAAGATGCTCGAATTGCTTCTAATCTCGCAAGAAATTCGGGTGTGGCTGATGTTGATTAACCAAATAATGTGATTCTCTATTTGTTCAAAAATCATGCAATCTTTGGCGTAAACCAATTTTCCGACTTAAATTCTTTGTAGAAGCTCGATTTTTTCGAAACAACGAAGAACACTGCAATGAACACAAAGCGTTGTGGAAAATTAAAGCAATGAAAAAGTCGGTATTCTCTTGAATTGCATAGTTTGAAGTAACACAAAATCTTGTAGTTACAAAAGGACGAACCAGGAATTCCAGGTACGACAATATCGGGATTTTTCAGAATGTCGTGAAGCGTTTTCCTCTCGTTTACTCTGACCCATTTCGGGCCATTTCCTGAAGAAAAAAAAAACAATGATAAAAAGTTCTAAAAAATAATTAAGTTCGTTATGCGACAATTGTGTTTACGGCAGAAGATAAAAAGTTATAAAAAATAATTCTTTTTTAGGTTAAATATGCCAGGTGTCATCAATTCATAGGATCACGAGAATGTGAAAACATACCACTTGAAAGAGACGTACGAGGAGTAGAATCAGCTTCTTCGTCTTCGTATTTCGAAGCAACTGTCCCTTGTAAGAGATAACTAACAACTTCTTTCTTCGACAGACAAACTCCAGAGTTAGCCTGTTCAACCAAAGATTGTCGAGGCAAAATAATGAAATAAAAAATTGCAAGAAATACTTACTTAGGATGTTAAGAAATTTAACCAACACGAAAGAGTAATAAAGTAAAAAGTTTACGATGGAGGCGCGGCTAAACAAAAACAATTTGATGCTAAGAAACCTTAAAACATACTGGGAAACATGACGAAACTGTTGTTTCTAGTGGAATCTAAAACAAGAGTCGCAATTATACACAAGCATGTATTACGTCGCGACAGATCATTGAATACAAATATACAGGCAAGATAAAGAATACCCTTTTGCACACCAGAAGAGTTGACCCCAACTGACATAATCGTACAATCCATTAAAATATATCTATTATATTATACTCGAGAAAGGAAGAGCGCACACAAATGTAGTGAACAAGAAACCCTTTTTTTCTAGTGTCGAATTATCATATATCCCTAGCGAGGGGTGGAAGTAGGACGGATCGGATCGGAATTAGGGCTTAAAGAAAAATTGCATTTTTTGCCAGAAGAGAAGTCGGAAAATCGGAAATAGGAATTTCGGAAATTGGGATGAAAAAACTTTGTTCCAAATCGGAAATTTTTGGATCAGAATCTGCGGAATTCAGAATTTCTATTTTTCAATAACATATAATATAAAATATATAATAGTATTCATATTATAAGTTAATTTTCGGATTTTTTTGTTTTGAAATTTTTGAAAATCGCATCGGAAATCGAAATCTAATATATATCAATTTTGTTGCAAAAAAAGTTGGAAAAATCGAAACGAAAAATATAGTTCCAAAATTAGAAATACCCGGGTTGCAACCGGCCAAATTTGGAAATTCCGTTCCAATTCCCACCCCTAGCCCTAAAAATGGGAAGGTTCGGTAATAGTTAAGGGTTAAATATTTTCCAAACAGTTTTAAAGCAATCCACAATTGTACAAACCACTACTCGTAATCCACGACTCACCCTTTATTTATTTATTAATAAAAAGATAACATTTACATACAGATAGTCGTGATCGCCTTACCTCATAGTACAACTCAATAGCATCACGAGTGTACGCATTTTCCGTATCCCAAGGCAACGGAGGACTACTCTCTGAGAACATGTTAGAAGCTAAGGATCACAAAAAAAATTATTGCAAGAACAAGATTCACCCACCAACCATAATGATCATAAATTAAATACTAATTAAAAAAATACGAAAAATTTGTTGCAAAGGATATAATGTCGAGATGGCTCGAGAACATATCAGTCTCGCAGAAATCCTCGATGATGTCACTCGACATAACCTCCGCATAGAGAATAATAACCGGCCAATGAAGAATCTTGCTTTTGTCCAGCGTTGGTTTTTTAACGCCCGTGAGTTCTTGATACATCGCTTTCCCAAGTTTTATTCGTCTATCCTCCAAGGCAGATAAAAGACCCTGTAAGAATTTCGACATCAAATATATATGTATGTATATATATATATATATATATATATATATATATATATATATATATATATATATATATATATATATATATATATATATATATATATGTGTGTGTGTGTGTGTGTGTGTGTGTGTATACAAACCTTAGCTGCTGCTACAGCTTGGGAAACTTCAAGTTCACGCCGTTCGATTTCTGATTTTTTAAAATCTATTTTCTCCGCAAGATTCTTGAGTTCTTCGTTATCTGGAAACTGACGAAGGGCTTTTTCGCAATACGATTTTGCTTCGTCCAACAGATTGAGCGACATTGATGCTTTGACTGCTCTGTAATGAGCCTAAACCGAAATAAGGATGTTAGTAACCGAGTAAATAAAATAAAAAAAAAAATATATTTTTTATTGAAGAAAATGGACAAGAAAACACAACCTTAACATTTGTTTGACAAAGTTCGATGGCCTTTTCGGCATCTTGTAAAGCTCGTCTGTGATTCCCCAAGAGAAGATTGACATGAGCCCTGTTCGAATAGAGAATAGAATGCTCTGAATCACTTAACGCATTTTGATTAATGGCCTTAGTGTAGCAATCGATAGCTTCTGAATAGTGTTTCTTCCCCTTTTTTACGTACTCGTTTCCCTTTTCCTAAAAAAGAAAAACAAAGAAACGATCAACCAAAATAAGGCTATTATCATAGTTTTATGATATCATTTTCACCATGTGTCTGATTTTTACATTACCGTAAAATTAAGCGATGATATTATTTATATTCAAGGTTCAACAATCCGACACGAGATAAAAAAAAAAAATCACTCAGTGGCGAAGAAGGTTTCTACTGCAGTTAAAATCAAGAAAATGAAAGACCATTCTAAATAAGGCTAACAGATAAAAACTCTCCGTATTGGAAATATAAATAGGGTAAATTACGGCCAGCCCCTGGGGTAAGATCAAATTACAAAAAAACCTCTCTTGTTTGAGTAATTACAACCAACCATCAACAATGAATCTTTATATACGTCCACCTTTACAGTGTCAAATTTAGTGGAATCTTCTAGATTATGTGGAATATTCTCCAGTTAGTACTCGTTTTGTCTCATTCGAGCTCCACATTTTGAAACAAGATGATCATAAGATATGTCTCTTGGCTTGTAAATATTAGATTGTGGTGCATTTGAAACTGCATTTTTGCAAAGTAGAGAACATTCCACGGAATATAAAAGATTCTGTTGAATTTAACACCGTAAGTGTGGACATATAAGGAAGCTTTCATAATTGAGAGGGTGGTTGTAATTACCCAAACAGGAGGAGGTTTTCGCAATTTGACCTCACCTCAGGGGGTGGCCGTAATTTACCCAATATAAAAAATCAAATGATTCAACACTCTCCACCCCTTGTATATATATTCCTAGGGTATAAATTAATCCCTATAAATATTTTGCTAAAACCTTCGTAATCAAACTCCCACACACATTGCTCTAGCCTAAGCTTGTAAATTTAATAACCAGTGAAATATAGTTAAAATGTCCATTAATTAATATGCAATACCTGGAGCAAGAAAGCTGCTTATATAGCCAATAAATAAAATCAAAACAAAATAAAATAAAAAAGAAACATAAAAATTAAAGGGAGGACCTTGAATTCAAGAGCAGAAGATTCTTTGAGAGCAGAGATAGCCTGTAGGTCAAAAATCTCTTCCTCGGTTTGGGGTTCCGAACCAGGTTCCATTAACAGAGCCATCGCTTTTCGGAGAAGAAAATTCAAGAAAAAATTCAGTCAATTACTGTATGAGAAAGCAGTTATTATTTATTTTGAACTAAAATCGTCCATCAGCAGTTTTTGGGCTTTCCATATTTTAAATGGGCCGCAGAAATTCCGTCCACTATGCTTCGCACTTTGTAAATATGGGATATAAAAAAGGGTATATTCAACTTTCCTCCCATGTATTTTGGTTAGATATCACTTTACCCCCTTCTACTCTCAACTGCATCGATTTGCCCCATGTACTTTAAAAATTGTCTCAATGTGGCTCTCGCTGTTAGTTTCCAAACCTTTGACCTTAACACCATTTGAGCTAAGTCTGAAAATTACAAAAAAACCATCCCTCCCAGTTTAAATAATTATTGAAAAAATTAAAAAAATAAATTGTGGCTGGCATCGTGGACTATGTAATTTTCTCGTTTTTGAATTTTTTTTTTTGGTTTTTTAATAAGTATTTAAACTGGGGGAGGTGTCGTTTTTTTAATTTCAGAGCTTAGATCAAACAGTGTTGAGGTCATATGCCGGACAAGTGACAACTAACAACCAGAGCCACATTGAGACAAATTTTCAAGTGCATGGGCAAATCGATGCAAACTCCTTCATCCGCTAATCACAACTAACAACTAGGGCCACATTGAGATAAATTTTCAAGTGCAAGGGGCAAATCGATGCAAACTCCTTCATCTGTACGAGACAATCTACACTAGTTTACTTTGAATAATTCACTCTTATTTTTAAGTTTCATTTACAATTAGCTCCACATCGCATAGTGCTCTTCGTTAACTGATTTTGTATTTCCCTTTTCTTTTCCATTTTAACTTTATGTGTAACCCCCAACTTTTAATTAATTATTCTATTATCCAAACAACACAAATCATTATTTTCTTCAAAATTTCTTAAACCGGCTTCTCTCTTCTTCTTCTTCTTCTTCTTCTTCTTCCATGTGGATTTAAAGGACCATGAGTTCATATCAAACGATGAAGAGAGGTCCTAGACTTATGCAAGAGGTACTTAGTTGTCGAGATTTATTTGTCTTCAAGAGAAAAGTAACGAACAGTGCATGTCAAGAAAAAGATAATCAAGAAAATTGGGTTGTACAATAACTTTTTGGTTTTTTATGCTTTGGAGTAGTCCAATTAACTTTAATCCACATCACAGCATTTTCCAGAATTAACTTTGTTTTCATATACACAAAACCAAATATGTGATTATAATATCCACAATGAAACAAAGAGTACATAGAATGATACAGTTGATAACTACACCTAATAGTTTTCAAAATTTTCCAAAAATCATCTAAAAAAACGGCTTATTTGCGGCTGAACCTGAAATCCCTCGACCAATTAATTGATGTCGGATAAAAGGAGTTGATTAATCTCCGAGAAGGAGCCCTACTAGGTTCTTCTTTATTGTTTTTCCCCCTTGAATTAGTGCCGTTTCTCAGAGATCTTGATGACTTCCTATCGAAAATCGATGATGATTTAAATGAAGTGTCGATAGCACCAAACGAGAAAGGCCCGTTTAGAGATTCTTCCGGAAGGTGGCCAACTGCTCCGTCTTGATGTGGCGGTGGGAATTTTTCACTCTTGGTCTTGGCTTTAGCACCACCACCTGGCATCATTCTCAGCCTCTGCACAAGATATATTTCGGAATTCAGAAACTAGATATATGGAGTGGTTTTAGGGAGAAATTGTAAAATGAAACAATGAAATTGCTAACGTACGTTTAAGTTTATTTGGAGTTCTGCGTTTGCTTCAGGAGCTGGAAATGCACGGACGACCTTATCACGTACTCTCGCTCTTCTATTGCCATCTGTGCTGTGATTTTTTCCACCTCTTTGCCTTCATTCAAAATTAAAAAAAAAATGTTAGGACATTAATTATGTAATGGTAAAATAGTTACTATTTAAACGAAGAAAGTATAACCTTCTTGCTTCTTCATCTCGTAATTTAATATCCAATTCCTTGCTTGGAGGAAATTTGGGTAAACTGGATGGCTCACAAGCAGATGGCTCGGTCGTGAAAAACTGGTGGTACAAGAAACTACTTACTGTTAAGCATTAGGAATCAAAGTCGACACTTCTAATACTAATTTGCAAGATTTCAATAATTATCGAATGTTATTCCTCTCATTGTGATTCATCAATATAAAATGTGAATATTTAACACCAAAAGATTTACTTACGTCAGTATTCAACGCTGATGTGGCGGTGCCTCGTGAATCAGGATCAATTGCCAGAAGAGTTTCCACCAAACTAAGAGAAGATGGAGGAAAGTTCTTATACGTCTCTGTTATGCAACGTTTGTAAGGCTGCTGAGGTTTATAAAGTGTCGCATTTGGCAACTTGGATTTCTTCCAGTATTCCTCACTTGGAGAACCGCACAATTTAAATATCTTGTGCAATTGCTCAACCTACACAGGAAAAAATTTAAATCATAAACTCGAGTATTTGAAAAATACATTTAAAAAAAATTAAAAATTAAAATATTATGATAACACTACCTCTGTTCGTCCGCGTAATATTGGCTTCCCAGAGAGCAACTCTGCAAGAATACAGCCAGCACTCCATAAGTCAACAGCAACTCCGTAGTAAGTGGACCCCAACAAGAGTTCGGGTGGACGATACCAGAGGGTGACCACACGGCTTGTCATTTGCTTCTTTTTTTCATTATCGAAAAACGAGGCTAGCCCAAAATCGGCTATTTTTAAGATTCCTTTATTGTCAACTAGCAAATTTGAGCACTTAATATCGCGATGCAGAACACCATTGCTGTGGCAGTGCTCCAAACCAGAGAGTAATTGTTTCATATAGCATTTGACCTGAACAACGAAACATTGGCAATTATTTCATCATTTTCTCATATTTGTAATGTTATTTGGCTTAACAATTCAAACCTTTCAAATAGGAAAGTTCATCAACAGCCAGTTGCATGTTAAAATGGGAAAGGATTTCGATTTCGTTTTATTAAATCCAATGAACATTGTCAACAATCAAAAGCAATAAATTCTGCAAAACATCATTGTAGTAACTAAATTTTGCGAATAAATACATTAAAAATTGCACATAACTTGACATCTTTCTAATTCAGAAAAAAACATTAACAAAAAACGTAAATTCAACCTCCGTCACACAACAAGCAGAAGATCGAATATCCTCAATAAGAGTCAAAGCTCTCATGAAATACAAATTCACAATATTGTTTCTCAATATATAACCCGAAAACATAGAGATTAAAGCCAACATATAGATATAGATAAAAACGTAATTACCTGCGGCTCGGTGAAGTTGACACTTCGGAGAGCAGAAAGGCCAGCGAGATCGTGCTCCATATACTCGAAAACAAGGTAAAGGCTATTCGACATTCTCGAAATAACTAAACCTTCGAGCTTAATTACATTCGGGTGATTTAGCCGTCTAAGTATGAGTATTTCTCTTGCCATGAATTTCACACACTCCGGTTCGAAGTTATCAATCCTAACTTTCTTCAGTGCCACTATATTCCCTGTGATTAAGTCACGCGCTTTATACACATGGCTGTACGTTCCTTGCCCAATCTGCACACACAACCAACACAATTGATTAATCAATCAATCAGGCCTCGTCGTTTTGGGAATGTTTGATGAGATTGATAAGATTGATTATTGAATAGGTCATGAAATTCACGCTTCCATGTGTTGTACTTTAGCGCTGAAGAAAGGTACCTTTACCTACCCAGAAATTAGTGCCGAAAATAAAAATTGTACAATCGTGAGTTGACGGGGGAGGAATTGAATTTTTACCTTGTCAATTTTCTCGAAGGTATTCGACCGCCGGGGTTTCCAGTCCTTGATCTCGTCGCCGGCGACTTCAACCAGCCACGGCGGCCACCTATCCGCCGTCGCCGCGCCTGTTACCAGGCGAAACTCCGACGAATCCGCCTGAACACTCCGGCGTCCGCCAGACGCCTCGGGAACGTCGATCTTCACCTCCTTGTCTCCTTCCACGGCGTCGCTCTGTACCGTCACGGCGGCAGAGGATTCCGAATCCCGCCGCCGCCGCCGCTCATCATTTTTCGGCTTCCGCCGTGCCGAGGCTCGTTTTCCGAGAACACACCCCATAATCAACAGTTCCTCAGCTCACTAATCTCGACTAAAAGCTCACCATTTTTTCATCAGAGACACAAAATTCAGTGAAATTGAATAGCTAGGTGGGAGAGAGCAAATCTGCATTTATTGCTGCCTCAGAGGGGAGGGTGTGTGCCTTAACTGATTCAAATGGATCACCAAAAATACTTATATATATTATATATATATATAATGCAACCAACTCTTTGTTAAAATTAAAAAGAAATTAAAAAAAGAAAAAGAAAAAGAAAATAAAGAATTAATTAATCGATTAATTTAGAGAGAGAGAGAGAGAGAAGTTTGTAATGCAGCTAATTATTAGTAGTGTGTGATTCTGCATTTAATGTGTAAACAATTTATTCGTTGATTCAGGTAAAGTTGACTCTGGCCATTGACTACTATAATTAATAGTATAACTATAGACTATAGTGTGTGTGTGTGTGTGTGTAAATATACGTATACTGTAAATATCTAATGAAACTTTGTTTGAAAGTGGGAAAGAAAAGGTAAAATCACTTTCATTATAGTGAGATTTTGCTAGTGGGAATAACCGGCGTACGTACGTGTCAAGCCAAGAAACCATTTTTCGAACGGCAAATTAGGGCTACTATCGAGGTAAAGTCAAATTACGAAAAAAAAATCTTTTTTGTTTGAGCAATTACAAGTCATCCTCCTCAATTCTGTATTTTCTTACGAAAACGCATAATTTGGTAGTTAAATTTGACACTGAGATTCACGTGAAAGACAATACATAGTTGATAGGCTGTTATAATTATCCAAATTTGAGGAGTTTTTGTAATTTAGCCTTATTTTAGAAGATTGGTCGTAATTTGCCATTTTTCAGTGATTCTTTCAGAAAATGCGATTGTGTCGAAATCCGCAGCACTATAATATTATCAATATCAAAAAGCTCTGATTTTACACATCTTCAAAATTGCAATAATTCTATTTGGAAAAAAAAAAAAAAAAAAAAGAAAAATTGCAATAAATCATCACCAACAAATTTTGACAAGTGATCGATACAAAATTCTAAATTCGAACTTGCGTGTAAATTAACATTGTAATCGTAATGAAATTATTTATAATTATTATAAATAGTTGACCGGATAAATTTTTACTATATATGTCTCATTTAGTTGTGGAGATTAAACATTATTAACTAAATAACAGGACTTTGTTTGATATTTTATATTCCCAATGACTTGGCGTGTCGTCCCGTAATTATTATGTTAATCATAATTTATCTTGTTTTGTGGAGTTTAGTATAACTAATTACACACTTTACCTTCATCTATTTGTCATTGTGTGTAAGTTTATATAGTAGCAAAATTGTCCCATGTATTTCACCAGCTATACTAGTGAAATATTCCAGATATATCTTTTTTATTTATTTGTTTCATATAATCTTTTCCGTAAAAGATACAAATACCCCTAGGTACGACGGAAATTGAACATATCAGATCGAAGAAAGTAGTACTTTGAAAGAAAAAACAAATTTTCGGAAGTTATAAATTAATTTAGTTCTAAAAAACATTGAATTTTTCAGATTTGGAATAAAACACTCATTCCAAAATTGAACTTCTTCATATATTCAAAATTTCCATTTATATAAATTTGATATTATAAGTGTAATTTCAGGGAAAAATGGATTTTAGTAATTATTTTGAAAATTAAAATTATTGAAATCTTATAGTACTCCAATTTCGATTAAAAAAAGGTAAAAGTTAGAAAACGGAACTTTTGAAACGCAAAATAGAATAACAATATTCAAAAATTAAAAGAAGAAGTAAGATCAAAATTGGGATCGTAATCTACAAAATTCGAAAATACCGTTCGAGTTTCAAACTCCTATATCATCAATAATACAATACCAAATTTCTTTAGAAACCCTAGCTAGAGTAGTATAATATAAAGATGCTTTACTTTATTTTCTTCTCTTTTACCTATTAAAAAAGTATTATTGTTATCATTATTATTAATATATAAATAAATATCTTCCTAGACCAACCATAGGGACATGACTTTTGGGGTATTCATTTAAAAAAATTGGTAGGTTGTTTGGACATTGTCCTAAGAATGAGTCCCTTGGGACAATGTAACTTCCAAGGCATGTCATTCATCCTTATACTTCAAGTGCTACATTTTATTACATTACTCAATCCAAAAATACTTACATTTTTATTTTTATAACATCATATATATTATTGCCCATTACATATACATACTTCCTCCAATCACAAACAAACAAACAAACAAACAAAAATAATAATAATGAGTCCTAAAATCATTCATCTTTCCATTTTATTTGCCATTCTTGCATCCTTGGCATCCACAAAGTTCTTCAATCAAAACATACTATTCCTCACCCAAATTGACCATTTTACCCTTCCAACGCTCTCCTCGATTGCCCTTTTCATCCCGACCGTTCATCGCCACCGCGGCCACCATCGTCGTCATACGGACGAGAAGACTACGAATAGGACCATATGCGACGATATTTTCCCGCCAAATTTCCCCCCTCCCGACACTAACACTACTTTGACTCTATGCGTCGATTCTAATGGATGTTGTAATTTTACCACCGTTCAGTCAGCAGTCGATGCCGTTGGTCTTTTGAGCCCGAAAAGGACCGTAATTTGGATCAATAACGGAATTTATTTGTAAGCTTCAATATTGCCTAATTCTCATCTCATCTATATATATGAGATTATTGCATTAATTAGTACCCTGTGCTATATCGAATTGCTAAAGAAACTCCATATGTTACTAAAAAAACTCCACGTGTTACTAATATTATCAAAAAAAATCCCTTGTAATGCATTTTTTTTTAGTGAGCATTTGCTAAAAAAATTGAATCATTTGGGTTTTTTTTTTCGTTATAAAAATAACGCGGTGAGTTTTTTTTAAGCAATTAGAGAAAACTCAGGGGTGCTAAATGCAATAAACCTATACATATATATGTATTATTAAATTATGTATATAATTAATATGGAGATTATTAAAATGTGAAAATATTTACAGTGAGAAAGTGATAATTCCAAAAACAAAGCCTAACATCACATTTCAAGGGCAAGGCTACACTTCAACTGCAATTGTGTGGAATGACACTGCCAACTCCTCTCATGGAACCTTCTACAGTGGCTCTGTTCAAGTTTTTGCCGCCAATTTTATTGCTAAAAACATAAGTTTTATGGTAATTTCATTATTTAATTAAAATCTCTTATTAAAAAAAAACATGCGGAAAAATCGACAAATTCTAGTAAAGAAATAATTATAAGATTTTATTTTATTTTATCAGAATGTGGCGCCAATTCCAGGGCCGGGTGTGGTTGGAGCGCAAGCGGTAGCACTTAGAATAGCGGGCGACGAAGCTGCTTTCTGGGGCTGCGGATTCTTTGGAGCGCAGGACACGCTACACGACGATAGGGGTCGCCATTATTACAAAGATTGCTATATCCAGGGCTCCATCGATTTTATTTTCGGCAATGCTAAATCGTTTTATGAGGTAATTATATATACATATAGTTTAATTATGTTGCCTTGTTTTGATAATCGAAAACAATTTACTACCGTAATTGTAGGTTTATACTATACTACACTAGGTGAAATACTCCGGGTACATCTTTACCACCGATACACACACACACCCACATTGGTGTGTGTAAATCAACAGTAAAAAATCACCAGTATAACCTTCATTGGAAGTAGCATAGAAATAAGCCATAATTTTGTTAGCTTATTAAATCAATGCTATATGTATACATAGCTGTCAGTTGATCTTACGATTTACGATTTGATTCGTTTTGAGTTTTCAGCTTTTCATATTTGAATATTCTTAAGCAAATTTCGATGTGACATGATTAGAACAGTTTATTGCGATCTCCACATGCACGTTTTTTACGATTCTAAACTCTTCAATATTCACATACTTATTTTGATTTTTGAATCAAATATAAAACTCTTACAATTTACGAAATTATAAATTTAGCAAAATATTTTTTTGATTCAATTTAACAATTATTAATTGGATTTTAATTTACAACATTATTTTCATGCACATTGCATGGGATGGTACCAACTTTGCTAGATACAATTAAAATGCAATCAAAACTGTTCTTATATATATATATATATATATATATATATATATATATATATATATATATATATATATATATATATATATATATTATTGAATAAATGTTATATACAGAATTGCCATATAACCTCAATAGCCACCCCGGTGGCACCGGGGGCCCGGGTGATAAACGGAGCGGTAACCGCAAACGGGCGGGCCTCCAAGGAAGAGAATAGCGGGTTCGCATTCGTCAACTGCACCATAGGTGGAACCGGAAGGATTTGGTTGGGCCGGGCTTGGAGGCCTTTCTCCACCGTCGTCTTTTTAAACACCACTATGTCCGATATTATCGCATCCGAAGGATGGAACGATTTCAACGATCCTACCAGAGACCAGTGAGTACTTATTTACTATTACTACTACTATTATTATTCTATATATATATATATATATATATATATATATATATATATATATATATATATATATATATATAGGGTAAATTACAAACACCCCCTGAGGTATGACCAAATTACAAAAACACCCTTCTTGTTTGGATAATTACAACCACCCCCCTCAACTCATCAAATTTAGTGGAATATTCGAGATTATATGGAATATTATCACTTTTGTACCCGTTTATCTCATTCAAACTCTACATTATGAAGCAAGATAACCATAATATGTGATTTTTAGCTTGTATATATCAGTTTGTGGTGCATCGAAAACTGTATTTTTTACACAAAGAGTACAAACTAGAGCACATTTCACGGAATCTAGATGACTATGTTGAATTTGGCACCATAAAGGTAAGAAAAAATCATAGTTGAGGGGGTAGATGTAATTATCCAAACGAGAGGGGGGGTTTTTGTAATTTAACCATACCTCAGGGGGGTGTTTGTAATTTACCCATATATATATATATATATATCCTATTTTTCGGTCATTTTTTTTCTAATTATTTTTACACCGAATTTCGACTAGCACAATATTAATCAATAATCCACCGTCTCTATATTTCTCAAGTGTTATTATTATCTCATATATTCTCTAATTCTTCTTTGATTTATTTTGATATTATGACAATTAAGTTTTTATTATAATTGTTATTGTTAATGTATTTAATCACTTTTTTCATTTTTAAAATGCTATCCGTGCATTGCACGGGAAAAAATGCTAGTTATTATTATGAAATAAGTTAATTTTTAGTTTTTTTTTGCATTATTTGCTCTAATTATCAAAAAACAAATATCCCGTCTTATAAATATTAGCAAAATACTCCATATAATTTACTTTTATTAGCAAATTACCCCCTAAAAATACATAATTTAGAGGGTTTTGCTAATAATATTTGAGTTTTTTTAGCAATTTGATATAACACAGGGTTAAATGCGATTAATTCTAATTTTTTTAATTAAAAATTTATATGATTTATTTTTGCAGGACAATATTTTATGGAGAGTACAATTGCACAGGGGATGGAGCTAATACGACACTTAGGGTACCTTATGCACAGAGATTAAACGACACACAAGCATCTTTATTTCTTAATGTTTCTTTCATTGATGCTGATTTATGGTTGCAATCTTACACCTCCCAACTAATTTAATTCTCTTATGTATTGTACAAATATTATATTTACCTATACATATACAAAAAATACAAATACCCAACTTTTTTTTATACATTACAATCTCGTTAAAAGTTTTTTTAGATCGTAAATCATTTTCTTTGAAATTGGAATAAAAGATATGTTCTATTTTTTCGGATCATAATTGACGGCAATCGAACAAAATTCTTTTTTCTTTTGTATTCACCTATAATTTAAAATCCATCATTATATTTATATTATAAGTATAACATTGGAGAAAAAAAATGATTTTTTTAGAATTATTTTTGGATATTTAAATTGCGTCGAAAATTCAAATCGCGTGTATATATATTTCAATTCGACTACACTGACATTCAAATCAAAAGTAATGAATTTTCAAAATTAACTATAAAAAAGTTGTTTTAATTTTTTTTTTTTTTTTTGAATTAAATAAGCAAAATTCGAAAATATCGTTCCAAGTTTCACTCCAAGTACATGAAAAGCAAAGTCAACTGTTCTAGAATATTTATTTTAATTTTGTTATGATATAGTTTGAAACTTTCAAAAGGGCCTTGACTTTGACTTTAGAGTAACGCATGTCTGTATGATGGGACCATTTAAAGATTATTCCAAGTTCATAATGAGATTCCACTTGAAATTGTATTTTCCATTTCATTATTTGATAGAATATGATATTTTTCGTATTTCTTTTTATATGTTTCATTCACCTAATTATGTTCTTATATATGTGCACATTTGACTGCAATATACTTTGGTTATATTATAATCATTAATTGTTAAACCACTAGTTAGACTAAAATAGAATACTAATCATATTTCTATTCATAACCAAATACATAAGGGTCTTTGATGATTACATGACCTTATATTTATAAATATAGCATATTCTAAGCTTATTTAACAAATTCAATAAAAATCGAAACGACATTATTAAACATCTACAAAAAGTTAAAAAAAGATTTATAAGAAAAAGATTTATAGTCTGTCAGACAGCTGCTCGACCACCCCAGCCAGCCGAAGCCAACCGAGAACGATCCTCCACTGAGTCAACTGGCCCGAGCCAACGAGTCTGTTAATCACGCTCCGATCGAGCAGCCATGGTTCATCCACCAAACTTAGTTTCCTATCTCTTTAGAAGTCAAAGATACAGAGGTACGAGCCTATAGAACGCTGCGTTAGCTGTATAAATACGTCTTTATTATTTAGTAGTTTCCCGATGTGGGACGAAACTTTGGACAAAATTAATCAATTTTTTCCACTTATTAAACAGCTGCCACCAAAACCCCACATTCTCAATCCTTTTTTTTCTCAAGTAATTTTATTCATTTATGTCCTGTTAATAAGTAACTTGCATTCTACAATATATTACAATAATATATAATATAATAGGGTGCGCATTTGCACGTTTATTTCTTTTTCCGATTTCTAAATAAACCTTTTTTGTCAATAAAATATCATCTCAATTTAGTCCGAATGAGTAATTAAAACAAAAAATAAGTACTATGATACAATGTTTATTCAAAAAAGGTTGTATCATGGCAAAAGATAGTTTTTATTTGAAGAAAAATATAAATGAAAAGGGAAAAAGAAGATGAATAAATCAATTCAGTCTTCCGCCATATCACAATTCCAGTTTTTATTAAAACAAAATGTCAACGTGTTTGATTCTGATTGGCAACCGTTTTTTACCATTTAACACCACATCCACCACAGTCGTTTAAAATTTTAGGTTTTTGTGCATAAGTTCCCAACCAAGCATCTTTATTATTCTAGGTTTAGGGGCTATATCTCTTTCACCAATAAGCTCATCCCTTTAATATTTATTATAAATAAAGGAAACATTCATGTATATGCCAATATTACCCTCAACCCTTTATACCCAATTCTTAATTGTAACATCAATTTAATCAATTTTGTCCACAAAAATCCAATTTTAACCTTTTTCTTTTCAAAAACTTTTTTTTTTCAAAAATCAAAAATACATTATTAAACATCTACAAAAGTATGTTTTAGAAAAACGGAAAAAAAAATAACCAAAAAATATTTTGGAAGTCTGTCAGACAGCTGCTCGACCACCTCAGCCAGCCGAAGCTAACCAAGAACGATCCTCTACTGAGTCAACTGGCCGGAGCCAACGAGTCTGTTAATCACGCTCTGGTCGAGCAGCCATGGTTGATCAACCAGACTTAGTTTCCTGTCTCTTTAGAAATCAAAGATACAGATGTACGAGCCTATAGAACAGATCCTGTTCAAGTAAGGTCGTGACCATTAGTCCTACGCCAGCTGTATAAATAAGTATTATTCGTTTAGTATTGTCCCGATGTGGGACGAAACTTTGGGCAAAATTAATTAATTCACTTTTTCCACTAATTAAACAGCTGCCACCAAAGCCCAACATTCTCAATCTTTTTTTCTTTCTCCCAGTAATTTTATTCATTTATGTCCTATTAATAAGTAACTTACATTCTACAATATATTACAATAATATAATATAATAACAGCAATAATAGGGGTTAAATGAATTGAGTTTGAGCCGTCTCGTGAGCTTTTTAATATCAGGACACATTTAATTTTTGAATTTCAATTATTATTATTAAAATTGTAAAAAAATTAAATATTACAATTATTAATAATAGGCTTTTTAGTATCTGATTAAATTGCATTTTTTAAAATTAACATTGTTGTTAATATTTTAATGTAAATATAAATAAAAATAAGTAAAATTAATTAGCCTACTTGTGAACTCATAGAAAAAGCTCGAAAATTCAAGCTCGAGTTGTTGAGCTGGCTGACAAATCTCATTAGTCAGACTTAAATTCTTAATTAAAAGTTTGAAAGAATACATTTTGATTTGGTCTATGCATAATGAAAGAACCAAAAAATAGAGTCTAAGTATTATTTCTCAAATGGATCAAATAAAGCTATACAACAAATTGAAGCTAATCTAACGCTCGAGTTCTGTTCGCATCAAGCTAATCTAACGTTCGAGTTGTGTCCATCTTTTGTTCGAGTTGTGTCCATCTTTTGATGCTTAAACCTTGTTAACACACCTTCCATAGCTATGCCGAAGGCGTCTTCATAGCTACGTATATATCCGACCTAGAATACAACGGCAAGAAATCGACGATTTTCTCTCTCATCTTTCTTTTCACTTGAATATCGAATTTTTCATGTTTATTAATGATGCGACTAACAAACTCGCCTAGAAATCATTATTTACACTCTATATGATACCGAATCACCACAATTTGATGTAACTCATGAGCGAAACTGAGGATTTTTTTCAGTTTCATCATTTCCGATGAAGAGGCGACGGAGGCGGAATTGCGCAAGGCCAAGTTTTCCGATGGACTTTGGCGTTTCGAAGTCGTTTAGGCCTTCAAAACGACGTTTTTGCCGTTTTAGGAAAATTCTAAATAATTCATAATAATTCTAGAAAATTCGAATTTGAAATCCGCGAGTTGGGATATTTCCAATTTTTTATCGTATTAAATTTAGGAGTTATTTTGCTTTTTTCTTTTTCTTTTTTTTTTTTTGGTAATTTTCTCGTTTTCCTAGTTTGATTAGTGTTTTTCCGTTTTCATTAGTATAAGTAGTTGCTATAGAGTTTATTTTTCAGCATCGTTTATTATCAATAAAACTTCTACGTTTTCTCTCAACTTTCTGATGAATTCCAAAGTTCTTGTGTTCTTTCAAATTAGTTCGTGCAATTAATTATTTACTGTGCTTCCGTATCTGCGTCAATTTCGCTTCGAAAAGAACTTGATTCACATTAGCTAGATGAAAACGATGTGCTTCAACAAACCTTTTAGCAAAATAAAATTATTTTTCAAAGGACTTATGGCAAATAGAAATATTTTAATATTTGTATGTCCTAATTCCTATTTTATATCACTAACTAATGACTATTATTTAAAAGTTGCCCCTTAGTTATTATTTAATACAATAAATTGTGTGTATAATCATTTCTGTAATGGAAAAAAAGTTTATCTCAAGTGGATTTATTTACTCATTGATTACAATGACAAGACATCTTTCTTTATCTAGTAATGATGACATCAACATGTTGAATTTGATTATTGGATAATTAATAAATATGTTTTTTAATGTAATGTACTACTAATGACTAATGGTTAATGTAGGCAATTATTTTAAGGTTGCGGCTATATGCAAGACTAATTCCACTTGTACAAGATTAAATTAAAATTTTTAATGTATAAATACTATAATAGCCTTACTTATTAAAAAAATAGAAAATTTCAAATGTGCAAGACCAAAAATTCAAAAACACAAAAAACACTATCACAAGACCACAAAACCACAAGACAAGCTCTCATCTTCTCCATCTTCCAAAACCCACAAGACCTTTCTCCTTCCTCCTCCATAAACCCACAAAACCTAGATATTCAAAATCATCAAAACTCAACAAATCTTACAAAGATGGCAAGTATGGAGTCAGAAAACATCAAAATAGAAGATTCTACGATGGAAGAACCCAAGAAGCTATGCATTTATCGGGTTTTTAGCTACAATATCGATTTTCCAAAAAAAAATCCCGCGCAAACCAATTCGACATGTACAGGTCGAATTTTACAGGTAAAAATCGACATTTAGATGTCGATTTTGAGGTATAAAATTCGACATTTGAATTTGTACTATAAATTCGACATGTCAATGTCGATTTTTACCTATGTAATTCGACGCTTAAGTGTCGATTTGCAGCATAGTTTTTCGACACCTTGGTGTCGATTTTTACCAGTTTCAAATTTAATTTGTTTTTCCTCTTTTTTTGGGCAGATTTAGGTCACCAATGATTGTGCGTGGCGGGGCTGGCGGCGGCGGCGGAGCTTGAGCGACGGAGAAGGTGGGCGTAGGTAGGGTTGGGGGGGGGGGGGGGGGGGTGTTTGTTTTTTTAATTCACGCTTCTATATTTTCTTTTTTTGTCTTTTTTCCTCATTATTTGTATTTGGTCTTGCATGAGAAAAAAGCCAATTTAATTTATGGGCATATTTGTCATTCCATCTTAATAAAATAGAATCTTTTGGAATTTTTCTTTAATTTGGTCTTGCACAAGTGGAATGAGTATTGCATATAGCCGCAGCCTTATTTTAATGCATTTTCATTATTTAACATTTTAATCATGTATTATTTCGAATTGCAGATGCCATTTAAAAATAGTTGTACTTAAGATGAAATAATCCTAGGATTTATTTTTTTTGGATGTTGAGGAAGTGTTACTTTGTCATGCACATGTAGGAAGAAAAATATATGGCCCATTGTCCTATTTCAATTTTAGTCAAAGTGAATATAATCGTGCGAAGAAAAGTTCGATATGTGAATATTTGACGCTGAAATGTTTTTAGTTGAAAACGGGTTTGAATATGTTTTGATCGACTTTCTTACTATTCTTTAATGCGTTTTGTTTTCTTCTGATCGGAGTCCTAATCGGTTTCTTCGACCATACACTCGGAGATTGTCAGTGCATGGTTTTTCTATTAACATTTATGTCTTCAATTCGATTTTTACTAATTTTAATTTAGTGTGAAACTTAAATAAGCACATCTGAATGAGAATTCAACTCAGAGAAAAAACAAGTGTTGGTGGAAAGTACACTCGATGATAATAATCGGGTATAGGATTGAAAAATCGTCGATCAATTAGAACCTTCTTATTTTAATTGTATATTTCATTAATAAAATCAATTTAATAAGCAAAAGATATTTTAATTTTGTTTGTTCAATCAATAGTCTATACTGGACGATATGTGTTGAACGTTGAAAAAAAGTGTAGTCTAATTTTATGACCTTTCAAGTTTCAATTGATTTCAATAAAAAAAAAAAAAAGTTTCAATTGAATTTCTTCCTAAAAAAAGTTTCAATTCAATTTAGTCCAATACTTCTGAATGATTCCATATTGAGAATATTCAAATCCTTTTGTTAATTGTTAATTTATCATGTTCAGGTTTGGGAGTATTATGGGTGGAAATTGGAACGGTATTTCTGATTTTCACATATTCCGATCCGAAATTTTCCAATTTTGGAACAATAATTTTCATTCCAGATTCTGAATCCATTTTTTTCCAAAATTATTTGGATTGTAATTGAAATATATATATTAGATTCTAATATCAGATCCGATTTTGTGCTCCAAAAATTATGTGTTTTTTTTTTCAAATATTACACTTAAAAATCCGAAATTTTTGATTTTGAAACAAGTTTATTTTCATTCCAATTTTTCGAAAATGCGATTTCAATTTTACCATTTACGTTGGTTACCATTTTCGTTGGGAACGGAATCGGTATTAGTTTTTCACTTCCAACGAAAATTTCCAAAAGGACTAATTTTGATCCGTCTGATTTACTCATAGGGATAATAATATACCATCCCCCGACCAGCGTGATAACCGAGTCAACGGGTTTTGACCCGGAATTGCGACCCAAACCGCGTACGTACATGCTGAGAAAAAAGGGGGCCAAAATAAAAGAAATGCAGAAAAATAAACAACAAAAGTGAAATCCATAAACTGCAATTAGAGATAATGAAAAAGTGATCAAAATGGCAAAAAAGAGTATCAAGTATTCAACACAAAGTATCTTTTATCTTCCTGTATAGCAGCAAATGAACTTTTTAGACAGCAAAAATATAAATAGATGGAATATAATTGTATGATTTATTAAGCAGAGCAAAGCTTCTCGAGAGCCAAGTTTTCGTCACCACCGGCACTTTCCAAACTACTCCTCACCTGAGCTTCTGGAAACCCCATCTCCATAAGCTTTTGCACCTGTCAAAAAATCATTTCATGTGTTTTTTTTAGATCACAATATTTCTACCCTTTTCAATAAAACAAAAATGATGAAAAAATAAATCGAAAAAAAAAAAAAAGCAATTACGAAGTCGGAATAAGCAGATGAATAAAATCTACATTAGAGATAACAAACCAACTTTTAGTGAAAAAGAGTGTTCTTAAATCAGGTTTTATTACAACCACACAAGTAATCAAGAAATTCCCGATATTTCAGCTCACCCCACTAAAACTAATGTAGATCTTAGCTCAATCAAGGTTTAGTTTTCTTAGATGAAGTTATTACGTGCGATTATGAACATGGTTATTGGCTTTGCCCATTATGATTTATGATATTAACAAATTAATACGATTCACAATGTTAGTCTTGCGATAAAAATAAGTCGGTATATGCATGTAGGTTTTCTTTTCTTCCTTCAAGTTTTCGCACCAAGAACCAGCATGTACAAATTTAAAAAAGGGTTCCAATGTAGAGTGATAACTGTAACACTAAGGCTAATTCGGTCTTTTTTACCGCCTATCCAGTTCGACATTGTGCTGTCGGGGCCGTTCCCCATGTAACTTAATTCCAAATTCAGCAATAATTAATTTTGCGGCTAACGACCAACCCGAGCAAACATGCCCCCTAATAACTCAACTATTTAAATCACATTTTTCCCCAAAACATTATTTTCCCGTGTTGGTATTTGTGGGAGAGAGAAGAAAGTTGTAAGAAAAATAAATGTTAGAATGGTGCAAACCTTTTCCTCAAGACCAAGAGATGATGTCATGGCAAATGATTCCGTCCAATAACGAGCAGTTCCCACGAATGTTTGGTAATCTCTAAGATACTGTAAGCATTCAAAAAAATTAATAACTAATCAACAAAAATAAGTAGTATTAAGAGTAAAAAAACTTCGGATAAAAAAACTTAAAAGATAGGGTAAATTACAACCACCCCTGATATAAGGTCAAATTACAAAGAAAAAAAACCCTCCTGTTTGGGTGATTACAACCACCCCTCAACTATGAATCTTTTTACACGTCCGCCATATGGTGTCAAATTCAACATAATCTTCCAAATTATGTGGAATATTCTCTAATTTGTACTCGTTTTGTGCAAAGATTTTTGATGCACCACAATCTGATATTTACAAGCCAAGAGACACATCTTATGATCCTGTTGTTTCAAAATGTGGAGCTCGAATGGGGTAAAATTGGTAAAGACGGGAGGACGTGTAAGAAGATTCATAGTTAAGGGGGTTAATTGTAATTACCCAAACATGAGGGTTTTTTTTTCGTAATTTGACCGCACCTTGGTGGTAGCCGTAATTTACCCAAAGTTGTTAAGAGTACCTGTTGTGCAACGACAGCATCTTGGGGGTCATCGGGTTCAGGAGCAGAGAGAAGTGCTTGAACAGAAAGAAGTGCGGTTTTCAAAGTGAGTGCCGGGCTCCACTGATCTTTCAGTATATCTAAGCATATCGCTCCACTTTGACTGCTTACATTCGGATGCCTTCCATTCAAATATAGACGACATTTAAATTAAAGAACTTAAAAGCATAAATAATTTCCGATACCACGACACAGAGAAACGAGGAAAATAGAATGGCTGTTGCTTCTTTTTTTTCCGTCTGGTCACATTTGGTAATCAAACTTCAATCTGGAGTTTCTACTTTCTAACACAAAAGTCTAATTTAAATGATGGAACTTTAGTTCATGTAACATGCTTCGTTCTGTTTGTTCGTCGTATGCTGCTATCAGAATATAATACACGCAGTCTTTATAAGATATTGTTTCGTACATACGAATAATATGTTTCATAAAACTTTTATATACAAATAATATAATACACATAGACACACACGTATTTAAATGATCCCTAAAAAACTCCGAGACCTTGTTCTTCATGCCAGCAATTCAAAGTGTGCTCCGTGCAATCATACTTAAAAAAAACGAAAAAAGGAGGAAGTACAGATAGAGTTGTTTCACCATACCATACTTTGGTGGCAAACTTCATTTTGGGCGGCTCGAACGGGTAACCATCTGCAACGAGAAGAAAACGCAAAATCAAGAACTAAGAACTATGCAAGGACTAAACCTCTCTCTATATTTCTTCAAGTTTCCGAATTCCATATATTAAGAACGACATTTGTTCATCGTTTCGTCTGCAGAACGATCCGACGTACTTGAATCGTACACACACATTACCATGATTATATCCAATGCGCCTAAAACAACTGCACACCACCACAATTAAACTGATCCAAAGCCCTCAATTTGGCAGAGCATAAAACAAAAACGAAGAACCCTTAATCAGTAATCACAACACTATTCAAATTCACAGCCTTCAGAAAAAAAAAAAAAAAAAAAAAAGTAAAAACCCTAATCCCAAATTTTCACGGCACAATTCCCAACCAAACCTCAGAAACACAATTCACGAAAAAATAAGCAAAATTGAATTAAGAAAATAGGGGGAAAACAATCACCGGGAAGAGTGATGTCGATTTTGAAGGTGCCGCCTTCGTAGGGTGTACCGAGTGGACCAGGGATTGTACCCAGCAAGTGAGCGAGGTTTGTTTCCGCCATTGGCGAAACCTTAATCCCCGATACCTGAAAATCCCTGTTGCACTCTTGCAATTCCTTCTGCACCCGCGCAAAATCCACCATTTTTGCACTCTGGTTTTTTTTTAAGGGTTTTGGGAAAGAGGAAAGGGTTACTGTAGATTATAATTAGGTTTTATCTCTCTCTCTCTTCTTCGTCTTCTTCTCTCTTCCCCAAAGAGGAAAAAGTGCATAAAATGATAAAACTAACGCATTTCTTTTTGGAGGGGAAAGGTATCAAATATCAATGATCGCATTTCATAGCTAATTCACAGCCAATTAATTCCTCATTTTGGAATTATTTGTTTTTGACATTTTAAAAACTTAATGGTTTTTTATTAGGATTTTGGTTTGGTTTTCAAGATAATATTAGTCAAGATTTTAATAATTTTATGAAAATTTACTTCTATTGTTGGATCGTCTGTGGATGGTTCGATAAGTAATCTTCTCGATCAGTCAAAGATTTTCGAGCCGTTTTATTTTATAACTATGCGTGTGTGCCAGAAAACCTATTGAAATAACTGAACGTCCAGTGCGATTTCGATTGTATCATTCATTATGATTTATGACTAGTCTAACCAACCAGACTACTAATGTAAGTTGTAAGTAGAGCTTGTGTGGGGAGGAGAACAAGCTAGAAGCGCCGAACAATTTGTCATGCCGAGTTGCAGACTCGGAGTTGTGATCGGTATAGAAGGAAGATCTTGTGCATGATTTTTCGACGTAAATCACAAGGCTTAATTGTAAAAGGTAACTACTTTATAGCCCTACCTATGTATATATGTTGCATAATTATTCATTGTTAATTACTATTTACAATATATTATTTTTACTTGTGCTTTATCGTCCCCGATCCAAACTTGTGTGTCGTAGAGTCTTTCCACCCGACTCAACTCGGGTGTTGCAGGTGATCAACGCAGAACTTTCTGATGATGAAGGAAACGCTTTCGACAAATAAGTATTGGGCGTGCAAATCTTGCACCAACGCGTGTTATACCATAAATGGGAAAAGTGAACGGCAAACATAAAGATAAATAACAACGATTAATCATGTAAATGAGCCAAAAGTAAGTTCATATACCATAACAGAAATTCGAGTTTGAATTTGAAAAACTTGAGTGGAAGATCGAGCGAGAGATTGGACTTCATGATGAACTAAACTTGAGCGTCTTTTATTCGTTCAAAAACTCTGATTTGTCTTGTTTGTTTCTTTTTTCTTTTTTTGATTTTTTTATCATATAGATATATAAAGACAAATTTAGATGTTAAAAATTGACTTAATATGAAAAATAGTAGCATTTTTAGATATATTTTAATTATAATATAGAGTAAAATATTACGAATAAAAAATGAAACCTCTCTAAAATTCAGAAGTTCATGAGCCTATTTGTGAGCCTTGGGGTGAGCTCAAAATCCAAAAAAATAAGCTTGATGAAGCTCCAACTCATGAGTTGTTAAAAAGAGTTTAAAAGATGTTTAAGAGCTTATAAGTTTTCCAAAGTGTTCGGTAGTTTTCTATAAAAAATATCGAAAAGTAAGCTGATAGATAGCAAATAAGATCTTTTCTAAATAGTACTTTTATCCCACTTTTTTTTTAAGATCTTATAATGAGTAAACGTAGCTTATAAGATCATTATACAAATATTTTAAAAATTAATTATAAAAATAAAACGTAACAGCTTATGAGTTCTAAAAATAACTAATCAGATATAAAAGCTTATAAGTTATTCAGAATAAGCTTAGCAAAATGGGCCCTTATTAATTTAGCTCAAACTTGATCCCTTCAAATAGATTGAGCTCGACTAGAGCCAAGGGTGGAACACGGATTTTTCAGCTGGGGTCGCAAACTCCAAAATGGTAAATTTAAGATTTTACTAGAGTATATAGCCCAAATATGTTTAGAGATATTTACACAAATAAGTAAATATGTATAAATTTAGAGGGTGTTTGGCTAAAATTATTTTAAACAATTGATAAGTTCTTACGTCTGATAAGATGCTTTTAGAGTTGATAAGATGTTACATCTTATTTTAAGGATTAATTTTTTGAGTGTTTGGATAATGAGATTATTTCCTATTTTACTCATTATAAGATCTTAAATAAAAGGGTTTATTAGGGATAACCCCCTTGTTCATATTTTCTAATGAGGTAGATCCAATTTTTTTTTTTCACTTTTTGAGATAGACCCAATTTTGCCAACTTGGCAAAATATATTATATAATTTTCCTTTAATACCCTTGTTTAATTTTAAACGGCATTTAATTCCTTTAATACGTGATTTGAGATTTGCTGATACGTTGCCTAAAATCACGGAATAATATTACGTGAGATCATTGGCCGTTATACCAAATCGTGTATAATATTTTCGGAGGTTCTCTTTCACCGTTCCAGGGGATTTTTATCTTTGAAGATTTCTGCACCGTCGTGGAAATAGGATCGAATTGAGCGCTCATCTGTTGGACGTTGTTTAACCGGGTATGAATGCGTTTTTCGATTTATTTTCCGTTCAATGGCTAGGATCGTCGTGTATGGTGGTTAGAAATTTTAAGAGGTGTGTTGATACTTGATTATATTATGTAGAACGTTTTTTAACAAAATTATTCCGTCATATATACATCGTTAATTTTGGCGGATGATGTTTGTTCGGAAGAGGATTGACAGAGTTAGATAAGGATTGTTCACGCATATTGGACCAGAGATATTTTATATGAACGTCGTAGTTGGTTTACGTAGTAATTGAAATAACTGTCCGCGGTCGTGGAGTTCATGTGTCTGATCCCGGTCGATAGTTGATTTATTTGTTTATAACAGCGGATTTTAGGACTCTGGGTAGTACATTAAAATATACTTTGTAGTCTTTTTTAAGTTATCGTATGAATTTTGCATTTTAAGTTTATTTTTGATCATATTAATATATTTTTTAGTATTTTGTATTTTTAATGTCGTATTATGATTCAAGGTTTTATCGATGGCGAATTTTGTACAGATTTTGTTGAGATTTGGTGGGTTGGTTGCTATAAAGAGGTGTTCGAACGCCGTTTACTCGCGGTTCATTGGTTGCATTTGTTATTTCAAAGTGGCCACAACTCGATGGGTGGGATATAAGCATGACATATAGGCTGGAAGGCGTTGGTGAATGTATCTTGGCTGACGATGAGGACATGATTTCGAGGTTTGGTGGGTTGGTTGCTATAAAGAGGTGTTTACGATGTAATGGCTCGGTAACGTCGGTTAAGTGCTAAACCGTTGTAATACAGTAGTATACTATTATGAATACCATATGATACTACCACTATCATTTTATTATACTATTATGAGATTATTAATGTACTAGAGTTTTTTAACTCGACATATTGGTTTGATTGTGTTATGATGTGTTTTAAGTATTTTATCAAAACCCTAGATTGAAATTATGAGATTATTAATGTACTATTTTATTGGTTATGTTGGAATACTTTACGTTGGTTTTGTTCTCAATATAATGTTCTTGTCATTTCAGTGGTGTATTGTTTGTAACACAATTTCATATCACTACTATAACCGTAATATACTATCATAGCAGATTAATGTACTATATTGAAATTATTAATATACTATGTGGTTGAATAATACGGGATCCATAGTCGATTAACGAGATCTATAGTCGAATTAGATCAATGAGATAGTCTATTACATGATATAAGGAAAATTACCCTAATTGATTAGTATTTCAAACAAACATATTATTCAGTTTCCATTTATATTATTATTTTTTCATATATATTATTATTTACCCTAATCGTTTTCATATAATAATGAAAATTACCCTAATTGATTAGTATTTCAAACAAACATATTATTCAGTTTCCATATATATTATTATTATTATTATTATTATTATTATTCTAGGGTTTTGATGATTTTTCGGCCCATAGTCGATTAACGAGATTCATAGTAAAATTATACCAGTGGGATAGTCTATTAAATGATATAGGATAGTATATTAACACATATGTAATTCGACTATGCATCTCGTTAATCAACTATGGGCCGAAGAATTATCAAAACCCTAGATTTGAGTAATCCTAGATTTGAGTAACCCTAGATTGGAGCAGTGACGGCGGCCCATAGTCGATTAACGAGATCCATAGTCAAATTATATCAGTGGGATAGTTTATTAGTATATTGTCGGTTTCGTTGGGCCAAATTACGTGAGTTTGCCAGAGATTTGCTGCCCAAGTATTTCAAGCACAACAATTTCTCCAGTTTCGTTCGGCAATAAATACTTACGTGAGCTTTTGCTAATCGAATCCTTCGATCTGTAACGAGGAATTTTGTTTTTTTTTTTCGGTTATTGATTGAGTTGCTTATCTGATGATTTTTTAGGGATTTGGGAAGGTTATGCCTGATCGGTGGGAGTTCTCCAATGAATGCTTTCGAAAAGACGAGAAAAGGCCGTTGTGCGAAATCCAGCGCCGAAAAATTGCTACGACGCTGCACCACAGCGGACGGTGTCTCCGTCGGACTCCGGCGAGGAGCAAGTACTTTCCTCGTCTAATTCCCCCGGCACCGTCCGCGAGATCCGTATAAATTTCTGGTTTTGAGAGGTTTGCAGATGTTTTGGTAGTGGGTTTGTGGGGATAGTGTTTTAACGGGAAAATAGGGTGGGATTTGATATTATTTCAAAAGGTAAAGTAACGTGATTTGTGGGATTTGATTGAGGGTAGTACTTATGTAATTTAGAAAAGTTTGGGTTTTTATCAAAATGGCAAATTTAAATTTGGATCTACCCCTATTATTTGAATGTCTAAGGGGGTTATATCTAATAGACCCTAAATAAAAATGTGGGGTAGATGTATTTATTTAAAAAGATCTTATTTGCTTTCCAACAGCTTATTTTAAAAAAAATAAGATTTTTTTCTAAAAATTTACCAAACACTTTGGAAGAGCTTATAAGATCTAAAACATCTTATAAGCTCCTTTTAACATCTTATAAGCTTAGCCAAACACCCTCTTAATTAAAATAACACAAATTAAAACTTATTATGTGTTCAATTTATCATCATTTAACATGTTTTAAGCTAGAGATTGTAGGTGTGCTAGCTAGATGTGAGAAGTGTGTTAGGGAAATTCGTAAAATTTGCTCGAAAAATAATATTATCTTTAAATAAATAATAATTCAATAAATTGAAAATCCAAAAAATGTATCAAAGCCAGCTCACCACACTGAAAATCAATCTTTAAAACGTAAAATGTATGGTTATGTAGTACGGAAACTTTAACTTCATAATATTTTTGTATTTCCAAAATGTTTTGTGTCGGAAACCCGAAGACACCTACCTAACACCTTATTGGTCATTTTGCAATTTCTAAAAAGTTTGAATAGCAAAATTTCAAATATTTTTTGTTGTTTCCCAAATTATTTAATTTACATGATTTAGTGATCAATTGCAAATTGATAGTTGATAGTAAAATTTATTTTGAATATGCTTGCATAAAAATATATAAAAAATATTGTATATGCTTATGTAGAATGTTTATAAATATATCCTTATACTTTTAATATTTACATGTTTCCCCCAAGTTTATGTGTTCCCATTTTCGAAGCATGCCGTTTTCCCGTACCCATTTTCCCATTTCCATGTCGTGCTACATAGATGTAAGGAGACTAGAAACACATGTTGTGGAACAAAAGAAAAAAAAAAGTTTCAGCAGTAAATACATGATAATAATTAATGAAATGACTTTCTCATCCAATTAAGGGTAAATTTGTAAAAGGGTGATATCGTGTTTTGGAGCTAAAGAAAAAAAATATTTTTAAACAAATTAAGATCTTTTTAAAAAAGATCACCAACATTTTCCAAGAACTTATACGCTCTTAAACATCTTTTATAAGCGTAGTACTTTAATTTGCTATAATTTAGAGTTAAATAATTAAAATCATGAGAGCACTTTTGTCCATTAAATGTAGTTTTATATCGAATTAAATAAGGTCAATATCAATTTCTCCTTATATTTATTATTTTGCCCATATGTTCAAACTTTTAATCACTAGACAATGTTTGGATTGATTTTGAAAGTTGTTTTTATTTTACTTTGGGGAAATGTACATTGAGGGAGTAATTTGACAATGAAAATAATGTTTATTTATATTTAAAATGAGACGAAATACAGTGTGACAGTCAAATCATGTTTAAAGTAGTTGGAAAAATATATTTTAGAAGAATAATTTGAAAATTAAAGTGATGTTGATTTGTTTTTTAGTGAATACAATTTTTTTATTACAGCAATCAAATCATGTTCGGAGGAAAGGTAAACTTTAGAAATTATTCTGTGATTTTTTAAGAAAAATCTAAACAAATACAAATTTATTTGGAAGAAAGAATAATAATGAAATGACTTATAGTAGCAAATTTATGTTAGCTTTACTAATCTCTCTCCTCTCATATTTCTCACTCTCAATTGTCGTTATCATTTTTCTATTAGATTAGTTAGAATACCTAATTTGACAACTCTATATTTACATTAAGTACTAAAAAAACTTATTTTTGCTTGCAAAAAACTCTCGTGTGATTGGGAAAAAAAGTAAATAGACAGCTACACACTTATCAATTAAGTGATTATGAACATTGTTATTAGTAAGTATCTCACGACACGTATCTTAAATTACGATAAGATGTAGTGGGTAAAAAATACGTATCCGAGCTTGTACCTTCTTAGGTTATTAAGATGTACGATAAATATGTACGATAAATATCGTAAGATACAATAAGATATATTGGGTAAAAAATACGTATAGTATCGTATTTTACCGTAACATGATAGACAAATGATGTGGAGATACATATTTAGGGAGGTTTTCAGGCGCGGGTCAGGTCACATTGACCTTATTCGGGTCGTTTTAAAATACTAAATATATATATTTCTCAGTTGTTTCGTAAAATGCTAAGGTGACGGGACTTTATTATTCCTAAATTTTGAAACCCTAGATACAAAACTTACTTATTCTAGGTGACTTTGACTTTACTTATTCACGAATTTGAGCTTTGATGATGTTATTTGATGAACATTATGCCTTTGCTTATTACTCATTTGTACTTGTAATATACATAATTCCCCTTGTGGTTGATAGAGGGTAACTTCTGTTAGTTTTTCCTTTAAAATTACCTGCGCATGTCAAACGTCAAAATACTTTATTTTGCAGATGACCCCCTTACGCTTACATTTTCCTTTAATTTTTACAGATGACCCCCTTGAAGTTTCGCACGCGCGGTTATGCTTGACGGAAAAACTAACGAACACTACATCTATTAACCACATGAGGGTTATGTGCTGATATTACGAGCACAAAAAAGTCATCTACAAAAACTTGTAACCATATAGGAGTTAAGTGCGAATTACCCTAAAAACAACAAGAAGATTTTAATTTTTCAACAATTCAAAACAAACACAAGAAGAAATTTGCAATTAACTCAAAACTCAAAATTATCCAAAAAACTAAATCCCCCAAATACCTACATCTCTACTTCCACCTCGCAACAGTAATTGAATCCGAACCGCATTAAATTCTTAACCTAACCCATTATTTTTTTTTTCCAAAACTTTAAATTAAAAATAAAATAAAAACCACCACGTTGGCAAATGAAATCTCAACTCCTCTCTCAACCCCTTTCTATAAATACCATAAACTACCACACCCACCAAACCATTATTACTAAGCTAGCAGTTTTTAATTTTCCTTTGCATTAAATAACTTCCCACCAAACCAAATTAAAACAACATCAGAAAAAATAAAAAAAATACCCTTTAGTTTTTTTTTCTGCAGAGCTACAAACAATGGAGAAACCCCACACTATTCGTATCCTTAAAACTCACAAATCCTTCATTCTTACACAAATCTCTCTAAGGTTTCTTGCTGCCGCTTCAACTCTTGCTGCCACGTGGATCACATTCACCACCAAACAAACCACCTTCGTTTTCGGCATCCAAATCGATGCCCGTTACAGCTATTCTCCAACTTTCAAGTAAGAAATTAGCTATACATACATTGTGTGTGTGTGTATATATATATATGTATTTATGTGTGTATGTATATATGTATATATAATATGCAGGTTCTTTGCGTATGCAAATCTGATAGCAAGCGCCTTCACGTTTCTGTCGTTGTTTTTCGTATTCGTGCTCGGGAACAAGCCTGCGGTTGATCCAACACACTACTTCTACATATTCCTCCATGATTTGGTAACTAGGGTTTATTGCAAAAATAAATAATTAAATAAAGAAAAAAAATACCCCACTATGATTCGCCTGAAAAAACTCGCTATTTATGGAGACGTGTGCTAAAAAATGCATTATATGTGAATTTTTACGAATATATACAGTTAAATCTCTATAAATTAATACAGTCGGCACCAGCAAATTTCTATTAATCTAGCAAAATATTAAATTATCACCGAGTTGGGAAACGAAAGATTTTATTATGTAAGCGAGGTTATTGATTCATCGAGGTTCTATTGTATCAATAAAACGGGGTAATTTTAGCAACTCGATATAAGACAAGGGAACTGAATGCATAATAAATTTGTTGTCTTATACAATACGTTTCAACGTGCGTTTAACTTTTCATGGAAAACAATTTATTTTTTATTTTTTTTCTGAAAAAAAAAATCAGATAATGACGGTGTTGTTGATGGGGGGATGCGCGGCAGCAACTGCGATCGGATACGTGGGGAAATACGGGAATAGCCACTCCGGTTGGGTAGCAATTTGTGGCTACTTTGGGAAATTCTGCAATAGAATTACAGCTGCTTCTTTGCTGTCTTATTTTGGATTTCTTTTATATCTTTTGCTAACTGTCATTTCTGCTAATAAATCGCGCCAAATCCAAGTTTGATTATGGAGGATTTTACTATTTAAAGAGTATTTTGTGGTGTTTTTCATTTCAATTTGGTTTATTTAGGAGTTGATAAGTATATAGTAATTAGTAATTTGCGTATATGTTTGATTTCGTGTCTTCTATTGTTATAAATAGTTAATGTAAAGAAGTTTGGCCACTAAGTGGTTCACTTTCAACTTTCAAGTAATTAGTTTCTTTTGGGGGTCTAGTATCGTATTTATTATTATTATTATTTAGGGTAAATTACAAATACCCCCCTGAGGTATGGTCAAATTACAAAAACCCCCCTCTTGTTTGGATAATTACATCTACCCCCTCAACTATGATTTTTTCTTAGACCTCCGCCTTTATGGTGCCAAATTCAACATATCATTGAAATGCGCTCTAGTTTGTACTCTTTTTGTATAAAAAATACAGTTTCCGATGCACCACAAACTGATATATACAAGCTAAAAATCACATATTATGACCATCTTGCTTCATAATGTAGATTTTGAATGGGATAAAACGGGTACAAAAGTGATAATATTCCATATAATCTCGAAGATTCCACTAAATTTGATGAGTTGAGGGGGTGGTTGTAATTATCCAAACAAGAGGGGTGTTTTTGTAATTTGACCATACCTCAGGAGGTGTTTGTAATTTACCCTATTATTTATTTATTTTTTATTAATTTCTTTTTTTGGGGGGGAAGTTTGATTTTGTGTTGAGTGTTTTAATTTTCTCCCTCTTCCATCACAAAAGATGGTCTATATGATCTAAAGACGAGTATGTAGTTCTTTGAATCAATTTTCGAATCCAACTTGAATTATCAAGATCGGATATCAGATGATAAAAATATTCATGAATCAAGGTTATTTCTATGCTACACTGTGGAAGCTATATTAGGTGATTTTTTTACTATTGATCTATACATATCAATGTGGGTGGGTATGTGTTTGTGTGTATATGAATGGTAAAAATCTACCTAGTGTAGCATAAAATAGACCATGAATCAGTGAACACTGCCCATAAATTTGATCTTTTGAGTTATCTAAAATTCAAATTTGAATACATTCACTTTGTCACCCGACATCCAGTCTAGTTGATTTAAGTTGGATTAGAAAGCAAACTCCCTTGACTATAGGTTCCGTGTTTTAAATTTTTCTAAGACGAGACTAGAAGCAGGGTCAGAATCACGTTTTCACGTTTGAAGTTGAAACAATGTTAATAAAATTGAAACGACACCCCCTAACTACCACCACCGCCGCAATCGACGCCACCATGGCGGCAGCCACCACCATTGGGAGGCGAGTACTGTCATAGTAGCCCTTGCTTTGACAAGTGCCACCACAAAACTAAATGTAATCCATTGAAAATGCACATGCTCAACTCTACCAAACTCAAAATAGAATAAGGTATAATCTAGCAATAAGCTACAAAACTGACAAAATTATTCATAACTAACCCCAATTTAATATCATAATATCTCACTAACAAAATTTAATGATTGACTATGTCATATACTATATGAGCATGGTCCACATCATATATAACTACCTTCAATACATTCTTTTTTAATCCAAATATAAAAAAATCAATAAATCCACAATTACCAAAATGCCATTCAAAACTCAATAAAGCATCACGATAACAATTCAAGCTGACAAAATCATTGAAAACAGAATTATTTCAAGAATTCATTCAGATATTCGAATGCGAACAGTTACGAATTTCGAAAAAAGCAAATCACAAAAAAATATTCCCGAATTTCGCTCGTATGATCGATCGTTACCAAAACTACGAATGCAAGTACGTAACATATAAAAAGCACCACCTCAAGTCGAATACGACATTTCAATAATTTTATTTCGTTTTCGGCAGAAAAAAAAAAAAACACGAGAGCGCACACATCACCGATAAAAGTTAGGCCACCAAACCGAGTAAAGAAATAAACCTCTAAACGCGACGTTTCATCACCAAATAAATTAGACTGTATACTACTTCTCTAACCACAACTTATAAACAATGTGGAACGAAACTAATCGAAACATAGAAAAATAAAATACAGACGAATCGAGAAAAATCGTAAAAATACAAATATTGTACATAAGAAAAGACTTAACCTTTTTTTCGCTGGACTTTTTCAAGCCCTGCCGCCAAAGACTCCCCACATCTTGCTATGCCCAAGACCTTCTAGAAGCTTTTTCGCACCCTCGACATCCGACTCCACGAGCTTCTCCAAGTAAGCACAAGCGCCAGCTGTCACCATTTGTTTCCGGCATTTCTTGGAATGCACGAGCGACGCTAGTATCGAAACTAGATACCTCTTATCCAAATTCTTCACCAACGGGTTCATCAATTGAACAACACAAACGATTCCCTTCTCCTCCTTCCGAAAAACCCTCCGATTCCCGACGTAATTCATAAGAACCGAAAGCACTTTCGAAGCGGCTTCTTTCTCCTCGATCGCCTTTCCGTCGAGCATCGCCACCAAAAGCGGAATACAACCCATTTCGCCCAATTCCTTTCTCGTTTTACTATTGTACGCCAAATCGGATAGCGCCTTCGCGGACGAAATTCTCACTCCAAGAACCCCGCAATTCAAAACCCCGACTACACGATTTAGAAAACCGTTCGCCACTAAATATTCAGCGATATTAGGGCACGAGGCCAACGTTCGCACCATGTGAACGAGTACTTCAAGATTCTGCGCTGGGGGCGAAGAATCCCACAAATTCTTCACACTTTCGATTCCGCCTTCTCTCGCAACCAACAATTTCAATTCATCGTCACCCGAGATTAAATTACACAAGCACCCGACCGAATTTTCCTGCGCTAGTGCAGTACCCGAATTGCACAGCCCTAACAGTATCAAGATCGCATTTTCCTCGATAAAACTCTGCCTAATTTCTTCGAAATTCGCTAAATTACGTAAAACCCCAGCTGCCAACGCCTGCGAATTCGGGGTCCCTTCTTGACAAATTTCAAGCAACGAAGAAATCCCGCCTCGGGAACCGATCGCCCTGGCGTTCTCCTTCGAATTGCTCAATACTTTGAGTGCGATGCACGATTTCTCCTTCGCGAAGACGCTGCCCGACTCGAGCACGCGGAGCAGATTGTTCAGCAGGACCAAACCCTCGGACAACAAGACGTGCTTGCTCGAATCGACGGTCGAGATTTTGGCGATGGCGGTGGCCGTTTTCTCCTTGATTTCCGAAGAGCAGCTCGAATCAAGCAAATGCACGAGTATCGGAACAATCCCTTGAGCAACGGCGATCAGCACGTTCTTATCGTCCTCCTGCAATAGACCCAGGAGCAAATCGAGGGCCGAGCTTTTCGATTCGTTTGACCCGATCTGGAGCCGGGTCATCAAATTTCTGGATTCGGCCCGAACCGATTCCCTTCTGCTGGAGGAGACCGCGGCTGCCGGCGAGAGAGGGGGGGTTTCGGAGAGCGCGCCGCTTCTGTTGAGTACCTCGAGGTCGTTGATGTGGGCGTCGAGCTTCGCGGAGAGCGCGTCGACGTCGTTCTGGGTTTTGAGCTTGCCGCCGGGTGGGTTCGGGGAGTGGCAGAGGGCGGCGAGGGTGGCGGCGGCGGAGCAGGTGGCGGAGACGGAGCGGAGGAGGTCTCCGGAGAAGGGGTTTTCTGCTGCGGCGGCGGTGGGGATGGAGAGGTCGGAGAGGCGGGTGGCTAGGGCGGTGAGCTTGGTGGTTATGGGTGACCATTTGGACTTCAAGATTTGGACTTGGGAGGTGGATTCCACGAGCGAGTGGAGGAGTTGCTGTGTGTCTGTCAGTGCTGGGTTGTTGATGGGTTCTCCTTCCGATGCTTCTTTCATGGCGGCGGTGGGAGTGGCGGGGGTTGACGGTGGAGGCGGCGGCGGAGAGGGGGAGGAGGGGTTTTTTTTTTAGTGAGAGAGTGGTGGGGAGTTTCGGAAACGACGAAGCATGGAAATACGGGAAAATGGAAAGTGATAGATAAGCAAAGTTGCTGACGCGCTTGAGGAGAGCGTGGGCTTCAAACTACAAACATGAAACCCGGAAAATCATTATTAATTAATCAATTATTTCTATTTTTTATTTTTATTATAATAGTGTGAGCCTGTGAGGTTGTTATATCATTGCATCATTATTTTACTTGTTGCAAATTTACTACTAATTTAGTCAACTAGTATATATATATATATTTAGTACAAAGAAGTTGCAGCTACGTATGTGCATTTAATAAATATGTGTTATAGTTTGCATATCATATAAAAAGATATAAATTGTATTTGACAAGCACATGCAATAATTAATTTATAATTGTTTGACAATCGAATTACGTTACTCTACCAATTAAATCACATTTACAGACCAACTAGTATATAATTTGCACCAAGAGGCGAAATCCCTCACCCCCAGGGCCCCCATCCCTTGGCCCGACCCGACAAGTATTGATGGAGGAATGTAAATCATGGTAACTTAACGGCCCGTTAAGGTAGCGGACCCGGACCTGGTGCCCATAAGGAACCAATCCTCATTGGAGTTGAAATTCCTACATTGCGGCTGCCAGGATTCGATCCTAGGACGTTGCACCAACTTACCACATCCGGAACCAGTTGAGCTACACCCATGCGGGCACTAGTATATAATTTGATATATTAATAGAGGTGTAAATAAATTGAGTTGAGAACAATGCACAATTATTAAAACTTTGTTGAATCTTTATCAACTTTTAAAAGTTAAGTATGAAATTGGTGTGATAAAGTACTATAGTTCAATTGCATATGAATCTAGTTCAATCTTTGAGGAGAGTTTAAAATTGATCAAATGAGAAAGATAAATATAGGATTTTGGTTCGTTTTGTTAACAGTCCGAGCTCAAAACTCAAAACGATTGATATTGAATCGATTAGCGAGTAATTTGATTTAATTTTTAACATATGTAGCCGATCATCAAAGAAATAATAACCAAAAAGTGATAAACAAATATATATATATTTTTTTTAAAAGAATATACACCATACATGGCATAATAATTAAATCATTAATATGATCATGCAATATAGATTCATCATATAATTTTTCAATAATCAACTTGAAATTGAAATCAAACAAGAAAATAATGATTGTGTTTCCTACATGATTGACGATTTTACTACTTCGAATCAATCGCGCGTACGTGGACTACACGCGCCACTTGAGATAATAAGTAGTAACAGTAAAGGCAAATATTGGGGGCCCAAAAATAATTAGTCTACTTTTTAGGTCCTTTAACAGGTGGATATCGAAACTTCCGCAGCCCTTCCCTTCGCCACCCCATTGATATTTCTAACCTCACAGCGCCTGTCACCATTATTATTCTAACTGCCAATACGACAAATCCATAAGTTAATGGCTTTCCGCGGCAAATTAGGTCACAGTGCTGTGAGTTTAGCTCAGTTGACCAAGTAGACATACGAAATGTCGAGAAAGCCCCTCGTTACTTTTTTAAGCTAAGAACGCCTTTCTTCCACGAGCGAAAAGGGACGGAAAAGATGTGGTAGGGGCGGAAAGTGAAGAAATGGAAAAATAAAGGGGGTAATTGTGAAAAATAAAAGAAAAGGAGTTAATAGAAATGACACATTGGAAAGGTTTCTTATAAAAGTTACTGGCATGTGCCAGGTGTGTATACAGCTGCTTCAACAATCAATGATGATTCAGCCAATTAGATCAGGTCAACTCTTATTATTTTATTATTTCATAAGTACTAGCTTTCATTTTTTTTACTTTTTTATTTTTATATAAATTAAAAATAAGGGTAAATTACGTTCCAAATTATTAAAAAAAATCATTTTATTTGTATAATTACAACCAGCAGCCCCTTCAACTTTGAATGTTCTTATAGGATCAACTTTATGGTGTTACATTTAACATAATCTTCTACGTTTTGTAGTATGTTCTCCAGTTTATATTTGTTTTGTGCAAAATTCAGTTTCTGATGCAACACAATCTGCTATTTACTAGTCAAGAGACACATCTGATGATCATCTTGTTTCAAAATGTGGAGCTCGATTGCGATAAAACGGGTACAAACCGAAGAATATTCTACATAATCAAGAAAATTCAACTAAATTTGACATTACAAGGTGGACGTGTAAGAAAACATATCTAAAGTTTTGGGATTTCTTTTTTAAATAATTAATTATTTTTTGTATGCAAATTATGTATCCCAAAAATAAATAAAAAAGAAAAAGTTTTATTAATTAATAGAAGAAACAATAAATATGGTAGGTAGTGGTACTTGGTGTAGAGAGTGTCATTATCAGTTTATGGTAATTGGTATGTTGCTATCAGCCTGCATAGTACTTTGTCTACATAACATATCTCTGTTATTCACTTACAATTATTAATACTCCCAAATAAAATCTAAGTACTTTAGACTTGTTCAAGTAAAATAGGATAATGCCCTATGAATAGCATTTATAATTGAACTTTCTTTTTTCTAATCAAAGTAATGTCTATAACTTTTTTTCCTATAAAATTTGGTTACCGAGTAAGTGTGTGAACAAGTCGAGCTCAAGCCGAGCTCGCCTGTCTTGGAAGGATCGAGCTCGAGCGCAAGTCCATTTTGTCGAGCTCGAGCTTGAGCTCGAGTCCATTTTGTTGAGCTCAAGTCCATTTTTTTTATATATAACTTATATTTTTTTATTGTTAAAATTTATTTAGATTATAATAAAAAATTTATGAAAATAAACAATAAATTGTAACTATATATATGTATTTTTTAATATTTATATGTTGTTCTTATAGTTTTTCTGTAATATATTATTATACATTATTTGAATAAAAATAATATATTAAAAAATTAAGGCTCTTGAGCCGGCTCGTGAGCTTACAAACAATTAAAAAAAATTCAAGTTCGAGCCGACTCAACTCATTTACCACCAATTTAATAGAGTATCATTCTAAAGTAGTGTTTGCAAATGTTTATTTAAAAACAAAAGTTAGTAATTCTGAGTTAAGTGGGTAATAAATGTTTATTTATAAAAGTTGGAGATGTTTGCAAATATTCTAAAAATTAAACTTAAATAGAAAAAAGTAAAACAGGTTTAAGGGCTTTTAAAGAAATAACTTAAAACAACTCATTTTAAAAAAAATATAAACAAAAGTTGATTTTACAAACAACTAAAAACAGATTATGAATATAAAAAAAAATCAAAAACTATTTCTTAAATCTTCTATAAACACCACCTAAAAGTAATTAGTTCATTGGAATAATTTGGGCCTTTGGCTGCAGTTCTTTTACTAAAATACAATTAAGGTTTTGAAATTAGAAAAGTTTAAGTATAAAACTAGTAAGCTAATATTACGAGCGTGTTTGAGTAAGCTTATAGGCTCTTTAAAGAGATTATAAGATATTTTAAGAGCTTTTTTAATCTCTTTTAAAGTGTTTTGTAATTTTTTTTAATATCTAAAAGTTCAAAAAATAAGTTGGTGCAAAACTTTTATGATTTTTTTCTAAAAAATATTTCTACTACACATTTTTATTAAATATCTTATAATGAGTAAAAATAGCTTATAAGCTCATTAAACGAACACTTGAAAATCCTAAAAATAAAACGTAACAACCTATGAGTTCCTAAAGCCGCGCTTATCAAATATAAGACCTTGTCAGCTATTTAAAATAAGTTGAGCCAAATGGTACTCGTAGAATTGTAAATATATTGATGCATGGTAAATTGTATACTTAAGATATATATAAAAAATAAATTATATATTTAAAAAATAAATTAAACGTATTGGTAAAATATATATTCCTAAAACCTGCACAAAATAACATATTTTTTAAAATGCTAAAAAACACCATATTTTAGGCTATCAAATACCAATTCAAAACGCATATTCATTCCAACGCAAAGCATAAAAATGGGAAATTTACAGTTTTCACCCCTTAAGTTTGCAACGATTTCACATTTGGCCCCCCATGTTCAGAAAATATATATTTGATCCCTCATGTTTTAATAATTTGACACTTTTGGTCATTTCCGTCAATTTACTGTTAGTCCATCAATTACGGTAGTGATGGGAACACGTTTGATTCCGTTAGTTTTAACGGAAAATTGACGGAAATGACTTAAAAGTGTTGATTTTTTTAAATATGAGGGGCCAAATGTGTTTTTTTTAACATGGATGACCAAATGTGAAATTAGAGCAAACTTGAGGGACAAAAACTGTCTTTTTCCAGCCAAAAAATGATCAGAAAGAAAACTGAATAAAAATTGAAATGTTGAATGTTGAGAATGCTGGTCGGATCAAAATCCACTCAGCATGATGAAGCATCATCTATATTATATCGATAATCCAAAATTTAATTATATCCGATCTCTGCTTTCTTGAAGTTGTTTATGTAAAAGTGATGGACGGTTATAAATTTTCCGAGATATTTAAAGTACAATATGTTTGGTGCGTTAATAACGGCAGCTGGTTATATCGTTCAATTCCCAGCTAGAGCAATTGGCAATGTTCAATAATTGAAGTACTGCCGAAAATGTACGTTGATAGTAGTTAGAGTACTCGATCGGGACTTCGATTTTGAGGCTGCAATCGGCCCTCCAAAAGTATCGGAGCGTTCTTGATTCTGCCCAAGTTGCATTTACTAAGATCCGAAACGTTTGAGACTAGATTCGACTTTAAAGACTAGAGAGGGAAGAATATTGATGTACATTTTTCGGTACTTCGTCGGGATGATAGTAAGATAAAAGTCCTTGACACCAATATTTGCGAGAATCGGGATCCACTTTTCGAGAAGGGATATGGATTTTGAGGGAGAAATTCATTTAAACGAACGAGGTTGCTATTATTACGGTCGAGTCGTGCTTGTCAACGATGATTATATTATATTATTCAGGTAACTTTGTGTATGTTTATATTGTTTGTTTTCTTCACCTGAGAAGTACTTCACTTTTTCTTGTTCCTTGTATTTTTTTCGCTTCAATTTATCGTACTCGGTATTTCTATGTTATATCGAATTGCTAAAAAAGGAAAACTCTTCGTGTTATTAACGTCAGCAAACATTTCCTACACTGCATTTTGTTTAGTACACGTACAACTCCTATATGGTGAGTTTTAGGAGTAGTTTGATAAAACAAAAAACGAAGAGAAAAATTGAATTATAGGAGCCGTTCGCGAATAAAATGCGGAGTTTTCTAACAATCAGAACAAACACAATGGTTCTTAATGCAAAAAATTTCGAATCATCGATGCCATCTAAACATTGCATAATTAATCGTCAAATTAACAAAAACAAGAATGTAATTCGAGTCTCTGAGAAAAAAAAAAAAAAAAAACTCAGTCTGGGATAAGCCTATATACACCAAGAAATGTGGAAAAAGAAACTATCATGAAAATATTTGGCAACGCCCCGAAAAATATTAAAACAGTGAAAATATTCGGTAACATAAATTGTGCATTTAACATCACAGTGTAAACGATAACGTAGAATGTGAAACACTACTCGTACTGTTACCTAATTACAACTCCTAACTAGATGTAAATGGCCTTAATATCGATGTTGTCTAAAACTTGAAATGATTCAAACATAACTCATTACACTCGCCTAAAGTTTATCTTGCGCGATTTTTATTTTTTTAATTTTTTTCCTCTACCAACTAATATAAGTACACCATTCATGCATCTTCCACCAAATTATTACGACAGCAAAAAAAGAAGAACAACTAATGAACCAAAAGAGGAACAAAGACAAGACAAGAGTGATTTTCTAACATACAAGAAAAGTACGAAACCAGAGACAAACAAGAATGTGAAATCACTCGATACAGCTTCTTGAAATCAGTTGTAATATGCACAACAATATTAGTTACGTACTAATCATACAAAAACATGTTCCGAAAAATATTTCTCTACGAATTCATGTCTCTCTGTTCTAATGGAAAGTGATACCAGCTAACCTACGACATTATAAATCTAATAATTTCTCCTTCTTCTTCTTCTTTTATTTATTTTTATTTTCCAAGAAAAAAAAACAAGATAACTTCCCTTAAGAAAATTAAAAATAAAACATATACTGGGATGTAAGATATTGTGTTTTTTTCTATCTTTTTGTCATGGAACATTGAATTTTCAAGACAACCTTAGTAAGTTATGCCCTTATAAGTTATAAGTACGTTGGTGAGCTAGAAGCACAAGATCGAAAAGCTGATGCAAGACCAGGATTAACAGTTAGTTTGTTGTTGATATTGGGCCCAATCCGGTCCAAGTAGCCCATTCTCTACCTAAGTCGGCCCAACTACAAAGTTCAGCAAATCCCAAAGCCCATTTGAAGATCGGTCAAACCTAGAAGTCTCTAGATATTTTGATCTTGTCCCTTGTTTACCATCGCTTGATCCGAGCCACTCATCTTAGGTATTTAAGCTGCCAACCCCTCAGAACCCTAGCTTTTTCGGTTTCGCCTCTCTCTCTCTCTGGGACAAATCGTACCACCGCAATTAATGCCTCTTGGTATTTTCCGGCCACATAACTGTTTGACCGTGACGGTGGCCGTTCCTTTCTTGTTCTTGGCGCTTTAGAGACAATTTTTATAGACAATCTGTTTTATCGAGGGGCGAGTCCACCCTTAGGCAATGGTGGACTCAAGCCCACCCTCAATTTATAGTTTTCCCCATGTATTATACTATATATCTATTTAGTGCACCTAAATTTTATCAATTTTCCCACTCAAATTTTCAATTAATGCAAAAGAAGCCCCATTTTTTATCAATTAGCCCACCTAAATTTTATCAATTAGCCCACCCAAAATTTCAATTAATGCAAAAGAAGCCCCATTTTTTTTTATCAATTAGCCCACTCAAAATCTAAATTAATGCCAAAATGTCCAAAATTTTATTAATTAGCTCACCCAAAATCTAAATTAATGTTAAAAAAACTCTAAAATTTCTTTCGGTGGCGCTGCCTCCGAACCCCCGAAAATTTAAGCCCACCATGTACCAAATTCATGGACTCGCCACTGATTTTATCCATCTATATATCAAACATCCAACGAGAGAGAGAAGTGAGAAACACTCCAGTTAGAATCTCTGTTTTTTCTGTGATTTATGTTCTATCGTGAGCGCGTGAGATCTACTCTATGTGAGGGAAACACGAGAGAGTTTAAAACTATGAGTTGGGGTTTCTTGGGTGTGAGTTATGACCAATAATTATGAGTGATTCCGATTGAACAACCTAGAGTTTTCGCTGACTTGGGTTTTGCTGCAGGACTGTTGGTGCCACCGCCGATGGATTCTGGACGAGAAAAAATAGACAAGGAAACTGAGCCGTAACAGAAAGCTCTCAATAACTGCTCCGTTCACTTCAGATTCTAGATCAGTTCTTTATTTTTTTATTTTTCTCTTCTCTACTCATACTCTATAATAGATAGAATGTTTATTATCTTATCGAGTTTTAGTTTGTTCAAACGAGTACCCAACATTTGTCAACGTTAATTATGTTATGATATATTGCATGCAAAGCCCATTTTATAACATCATATATCTACAGCTTTTCCTTAATAATCATTTTGCCTGAGTTGTCTAATTTGGTAATGCAGTATAGAGAATGTTTGTCAACCTTGTCAATATTATCTTAACTCAAAAAATTAAATTTAAGTACTTGATTCAATGCATTTTGCATGGCAGTATTATTTCCATTAGAAATATAATCTTTGCATGTGTTCTTACATTTATAGTTGTTACTGTCAAATGTTGCCAAAAGCAGATGTAATGTTTTCTGGTTCGCCTAGTCAAACGATTTCCATATCTATTAATTAATGTTGGTCCCAGGAATTTCTGTTCTGTGAATTATAATGAAATATTTTATAATATTAATTCCAAGAAAAGCTTTTGTTGGTATATATATATATATATATATATATATATATATATATATATATATATATATATATATATATATATATATATATATATATATATATATATATATATATAATCATTCTTGTATGCGTTACTGCAGCGCATACTGAAAAAAACCGACGATGAAGGAGGTATGGGCGTTTTTTGGAGGCGATGCTGATACGCAGCCTTATGTCTACTTCACCATTAATATTTTTATCTAATCCATTTGCACATATATATATATATATATATATATATATATATATATATATATATATATATATATATATATATATATATATATATATATATATACACTACAATTGCAGGCAGTGGCGAGTCCAGAAATGTGATACATGGTGAGCTTAAATTTTCGTAAGTACGGGGGCAGCGCCCCAAAAAAAATTTAGGACAATTTTGTGACGCAATCAAAAAAATAGGGGGGAAAAAGGGGGCTTTTTTGCATAATTTTGACCTTGTTTTCCGATTTTGGGTGGACTAGTTAATAATAATTGGGGCTTTTTCGCATTAATTTAGATTTTGGGTGGGCTAATTAATAAATATTTGGTGCGCTTAATAGATATATACATACAATATGGGGTAAATTTTGTAATTTAAGGGTGAGCTTGAGTCCACCCTCCCAAAGGGGTGGACTCGTCCCTGATTGCAGGTGGTTAGAAGATAACGAGTCCTCCAACTATCCATTACAGTAGAATCTCGCTAAATTAATACTCGATATATTACACTATTTTAGCTAGTCTATATATACCTTATTGTGTTGTTTTTAGTGAGAATAAGACCTCGTTTGGTTCATAATTGAATTTTATCGAATGTTTGGTTAGTTCAACAACTTTTGAGGCCGATGGACAATTGTGCAAAACAATGGCTCAATTTCGGCTAGTTGGGAGATTACTTATTGTACAATAATGGAACTGGACTTTTCGTACGGTAATTTAATCTTATCTTAACTAATCTTATATTAAGAACCAAACGAGCCCTAAGGATATTCCAAATTATTTGTACTTGTATAGATAGAGTAAAATTATCCTCTTTTTTTTTTCCTTCCCTGCAAGCCTTTACAAAGCATCCCCTATCATTATTTATTTAAGACAGTGGAACCAAACAAGAGACTGATAACCTCTCATATTGTTTACTAGATAGAATGAATGATTCTGCATGAGGCATGTTTGGGAAATTATTAACTAAAATCCTCAACAAGTTGTCATATTGGACAAAAGTTAATAAATGTACCAACAGTAATCACACAAATATGCAGTCCCTCTGTTGCAAAATTATTTATTATTTTTTTTTTTAAAAGGACATTGCTCATATACTAAAGATAATTTGAATATAGTTTGCATAGGCTAAAATAAATAAATTAACAGAATAAAATAAAGAAAAAAATTAATTCCCATTTGGTGGTGTTAGGAAAATGATAAAATTTGGGGCAAATTACGGCCACCCGCTGCGTTATGGTCAAATTACGAAAAACACCCTTCTATTTAGGTATTTACAGGCTTACAACTATTCCACTCAACTATGTATTATCTTACGAAAATACGCCTCCAGATAATAAATTTAGCTGAGGTAAATACCGTTTACCGAACTGAATATATGATTTGGTTCAGTAAATAACTGAATTACATAAATTTTATGTAAAAATATTTAAAAGGAGGAGGTGGCTGTAATTATCCAAACAAGATGGGGTTTTTCCTCGTAATTCGGCCATACCTTAGGGGGTGGCCGTAATTTGCCCAATTATAAAATTTGTAACAATTGCATTTTTTTTTTCGGTAATGAAGCAACCTGCAGCCAACTGTGTAGGTGCACGGAGCAAATAATAGCTTGCAAAGTATACGAGAAACATAAACCATAATAGGCACGCAGCAAATAATAACTTGCAAAGCATACGAAAAACATAACCCGTAATAGGCTAACCATATGTGAGTAGCTCCACCTAACGACCGCTGACAAGAGGATTCGAACCTGAATCAGTTGACACAATTTCACGTGCTTCAACCACCAGGTATCGCTTACGGGACACAATTTAATGTCGGGAAAGTTAAACTTAAAACAGTGTAATTATTTTTTGCAAAATATCTCAAATGTTATTGTAAATAGTATTATCATTAATAATTAAACATTAATATGGGGCTGAATTTTGTGTAAATGTGAGTTTGAATAATGAAGCGGTGTCGTTTTGTGAGCTAATTAATGTGGTTTGTTTTCTTCCCTTTATGAGGCAACTTCTCTTGAAGACAGTGTTAATGGCAAGTGGTCCTCTCCTCCTCACAATCTCTCAATATCTCCAATTTATTTAGGGCTTCTCTCATCATGCCTGCCTATTTTCAGACGTGGCCCAATCTAGAGAGAGAGAGAGAAGAAGAGAGAGAAAGAGAGAGTAAATATCCAAGCTAAGTTAGATTTTAGATTTGTCCAATGAATAAAAAAATATTTATAACCAATAAAGTCCGTTGTAATTGTTATGGCCATCAATCTATCTACCATTCTACCTAATTATATGATCAATGACAAATTTAAATCAATTTCACTATAACATATTACATGATACATATTGATCCAAATTCGGGCCTTTTTGCTGGCATTTTCCATAGATTGAACTTATCGCGCATGGTTATTCTATTGTGATGTACATTTCTCGTACGATTTGCTAGTTATTGTATGAGGACGGAATTTACAGTTAGTGCGCTTTGAATGGCTGCGGATTTCTCATGTCAATATATATATATATATATATATATATATATATATATATATATATATATTTTCAATGCACTTACCTACGTAAGCATATACGTTGTTTGTTCAACTCATTTAATTTACAGAAATAGGGACCATTTAGTCCCAAAAAAAAAAACAAAATATACATTAAAAAAAAATCTAACTCCAAAAAAAAAATTAATAATAATAAAATATAAGCAGAAGACAAAGAAGCAAGGTGGGGATGAAGAGGCTAGTGTTTATTAGGACAACCCATGCTCCATATATATATATATATATATATATATATATATATATATATATATTATGTGTGTGTAATAATTAAATAAATGTCACCCTTCATCTCCATCATCTCCCCTCCGATCCCATAATTTGGACACAAATTAAGGAGACAAATTAAAACCATTAATATTCAAAACATCAAATGCCCATATCACCACACCACCACCTCCCTCACCTGCACCTAATCGAGCTGCTCCGGTGGGGGCCGTGGCCCCCCATCCGCCGCAACCCTATGTTGCAACTTCTCTCTAGGGCCGGACCCCTATGAACCCAACTACCCACCCCCCCTTTCATGAGCTAATAATTATTCATATATACACATAATTGCCCATCCTTATATCTCCTTAATTCACACATGCATGGTATACACACACATATATACACACATGCCTTTTTGAGATTGCATGACTTTGTTGTACAAACTTATCTTTCCCTAATTATAATTTACAAATTAGAAACAATAAGGGTCAATGAAATATATATGTATTTTACTTAAATTAAAGAAATATCTAGGGTATTTTAGTAATTTGGTCAATTTAATTATGAAATTAGCTGATTGAAAGAAAATTTGGAGATGCTAGCTAGTGAATAATTTACAAGCATAAACACGTGACAATTAGGGGAAACACCACCTGCGCTGCATGCTCCATGCATGTTTGGATGTTTTTCTCCATATACATACACAGTCACACCGAGGGTATATATGTATATACATATATATGTATTTGCTTGTGATTATATGCATATAATAGTATTTCCTCAAAAAATAAATTATATGCTACAAAAGACAGTCAATGTTTTATTATTATTATTATTATTATTATTATTATTATTATTATTATTATTATTATTATTATTATTATTATTATTATTATTATTATTATTTTTTTTTTTTTTTTTTTTTTTTTTTTTTTTTTTATTATTTTTTTTTTAAATGACCTCCTTGTGCTTACATTTTGCCTTTTTTTTTATAGATGACCCCCTTGAATTTTGACACGCACGGTTAAGTTTGACGAAAAGGCTAACGGACATTACCTTTGTCAACCACAAAGAGGTTATGTGGTGATATTACAAGCACAAGAGGATCATCTGCAAAAAATGTAACCACATGGGGTTAAGTGCTATTTATCCTAAAATTTATTACCAAATATTCTAGGGTTCATTATTTGTATTTATATATTTTTCGACGACCAACAGAAAATCTGGTTTGGGATCAAATTAGAGTGTAAACGAGAGCTCGAGCTCGTATCCATTTTGACGAGCTCGACCTCTTCGAGTATTGTTTTTCTAAGTTCGAGCCAGAGCCATTTTGTGATTTTTTTAATTTTTTTTTAATTTTTTTTATTAATATTATTAGAAATTTACTATTATAAATTATAAAAAAAATGACCCGTAAATTATTTTTTTGATTATTTACATGAATTTATTATTTAAGTTATATTAATTATATTTAAAAAAAAAAAAAAAACTCGCGAACCGGCTCGTGAACTCATGAACAACTAAAACTAAGCTCGGGCTCGACTCGTCAGAAAGCTCGAGTTCGAGCTTTTGTCGAACCGTCTCGGCTCATTTACACCCTAAGTCACATTAATGTATTCAATTCTAGTATATGTCTTGTAGTATTTGTTTGTATTGATGGTAAATGACATATATATTGAAAACGACAAGGTATATCAATTTAATACCAAGAAAACGACAATAGAATGGAGAAGAAAAAAAAATACATATTCTTCGTCTTCTATTTCACACACGAAAAGAAAAAAAATAACTTATTAATTTCTCCATAATTTAAAAAGTTCTTGTATGTATATAATAATATTCTAATAAATTGAAGGCATGTTCTCCATTGTTTATGTTGCAGAAATTAATTGCATTATCTTTTTTTTCTGCACATGGGATTCATGATGAAACTATGAGGGAGAGGAAAATAGCAATATGCTATAATAATAAAAATTCTAATTACCTATAAACATAGATTGAATATTCGAGTTTCCCCAAACCAAAGGGCCCGTTTCGGTGAGTATATGTTAAAAAAAATTGATAAACTCTTATGTCCGATAAGTTGTTTTAAGAGTTGTTACGTCTTATTTTTAGAATCATTTTTTTAATAATGATCTTTATAAGCTAGTTTTACTCATTACAAGATCTTAAAGAAAAATGTGGTGTAAATTTATATTTTTTAAAAAAAATTATTTGCTCTTTAACACTTTATTTTTTGAATTTTTAAGATATTTTAAAAAAAAATTATCAAACACTTTGAGAGAGCTTATAAGCTCTTGATATCTTATAAGCTCTTTCTAACAACTTTTAAGCTGATCCGAACACCCTCTAAATTTTGTGATTCAAGGATTCAACGACATTGTGTGTGTACAAACTGGCTAAAAATGGTAATAGTTCAGACATAATTTCTTGTAACTATTAATTTGCTCAACCTATTATTGTAGCAAGCAAAAAAATGTGATTGGCCTAACATATATATCATTAGTGACAATTTTCAACGATATTAAGTTGTGATTTGCCTACTTGCTCTGTTAGGTATTGATTTTGCTAATTGAGAATTAATGTATTTTGCTATAAAGAAGTTTACTGCAAATTTCACAAGTTCACAAATTTACTATCAATTTTTAGAAGTTTTGCTGTCAATTTTCAACCAAAATACTTCATTTCAAACCAATTAAAATACTTAATTTTCAACTAATTGAAATCCTTAATTTTCAGGAGTTTACTGCTAATTTTAAGGATTTCACAAATATAATTTTTTCAAATACTCCATCTTCAAAAGTTCAACCAATCTTCAAAAGTACACTTTCAATTTTCAAAAGTCATCACCATCAATTTTCATACTAAAATACGTACCAATTTTCAGAAGTCCACTGTCAATTTTTCAGAAGTTCACAGTCATCTACGTATATAAATTAACTTCGACAACCCATGTTTAACAACAAAATGAAGAAATACATAACCGGCAGCTACAAATCACATCTTATAATCTCTTAATCGGTTAGTCTATATTAAACGAAATAAAAAATCAAAAGCAGATACAAATTTATAAAGCGTATAACTATCATGTCGATAAAAAGCCACAGTCAGGTGACCTGTAAATACAAAGAACCGATGAAAAAAAAAATTGGTTATTAGCTGTTATAAGATATAGAATCAATGGTAATATAGTCACGCCATATTAACACAAAGTAACACCATATTACTACCTTATTGCCCCTAATATTTCATATCTATTGACTACTATTAATATTTTCCAAAAAATAATTAAAGAAAATAAACGATTGAGTACGTGATTACGTTTTCTTAATGATAATGAAACGATGATGATTAATTCAAATCAAGGTGTGTGCACCTCTAGAACATGACACGACATGGAGGTCCACATTAAACGATGGATCATGGATGGAAAATTTTGATGGATGAGGACTATACATACACAACCATGTCCCATCCCAATAACGACGGATCATTCATGTACATAATCACAAATCAAATCTTCGTCATAGCAAAAAGTGTAGAAGTATTGTAAGTTTTCAGATCTCGAGTCTAGACAACTACGTAAATGCATACTGCCATTGTGCTCGCTGCGAACGTTGTTCAGTGTTCATGCCATGTGATACTTTAGTTAATTAATCTTTATATGTATACTATACCTATTTTTAATCGTTAATTAGGTCTAATTCAATTACCAATGGTCGTTAAGATCAGTAGATGTACTAATATATATAATCTTAATTATATTCAAATAGATAAGGTTAATAGTTCGAGTGATATTCAATTTATTTGTGTAGTTTCAAGAGTTCGATAAAAATTATGAAAATAATTATTAGTATAATACATGGCAATAACAATTATAATAAAATTTATTAGTATACTAGTAACGACATTAATATTTTTACAAATAAATATATAATACAAACTCATTTCGGAAAAATATATAAACTTAATTGTCATAATACGAAATTCATCATTAAATAAAGGACGCAACGAAGAATTAGAGAATATAAACTGAATAATAGGAGATAAAAATCAATAATAACAAGAATTAAACAGATATAGAGGTAGTAGATTATGATTGTGCTAATTGAGAAAGTAGATAGAAAAAAAAAATATGACAGCAAAATAGGAGATACAAAATATATATTCTAATATTTTTTTTACAAATATGTCATTAGGGTTTCTTAGATTGCCACTAACGTATATTTCTTTTATAAATAAAGATATATATGGAACTACTTGAATTCATTAATTAACAACATGACAAAATAAAAGTTTGATAATCTTAATAATATATAATATGTGGAGGAAAATAATCTAATTACTTAATAAAGGAATTGCCGACATATGTGGGAACCAAATGTACTGGAGCAAACTAGTATAGATAATGACTAGAGTATTAATTGAACATATATATATAACCAATTAGCACAAGACAACAGCTATATATATTATAATTAATTAATGATGTACTGATATAAAATTTTGTTGGTGTCACAATTAATTATATGTGAACTTGTTTATACTTTATATATATGTTGAACTTAATAATACCCAACATACATTTATATTTGAACCTAACTATTGATATAATATATGTTCTCCAAACCAATCACAAACCTTTGTATTGATTTGGTTTATCTTGTTCTTTCTATACCACTAATAGAGAGATCACGTTTGTATTGATTTTTTTCAAAAGCAAGTTGTTCACACATACACATATATATGGGTAAAATACGGTCACCCTTTATTGTAAGTTCAAATTATGAAAAAAAAAACTCTTCTAATTGGATAAATACAACCACCCATTAACTGTGTATTGTCTTAAGAAAAAAACATTTTTTCAGTAGGTAAATTTGTAACCGTAATGATGAACGTGTAAAACAATACATAGTTGAGGGGATATAATTGTAATTATCCAAACATAAGGGTTATTTTTCGTAATATGTCACTTTTATATTGAAATTTTCAAAAGCAAGTTGTTCATATATATATATATATATATATATATATATATATATATATATATATATATATATATATATATATATATATATATATATATATATATATATGGGTAAATTACGGGTTACTACTTAGGTAAGCCTAAATTACGGAAAAAGGAACCCTTTTGTTCGGATAAATGATAATTACAACACTCCTCGACTATATATTGTTTTACAAAAAAATCCCTCTTTCGATAAGTAAATTTGACACCATAAGGATGAACGTGTAAGACAATACATAATTGAAGAGATAATTGTAATTATCCAAACATAAAGATTTTTTTCGTAATTTGAGCATACCTCAGATGATGGTCGTAATTTGCCGACTATTTAACTGCTCAATACTATGCATGTTGATGTGTAACATACAAGTTTTAGCCAAGTGGTGCGATTTTACACATTTAATTATAAATGCCATAAAGTATGAACAATATAACATTGAATTTGTGGGTCACGTTTCATTGATTTGTCTTTTCTTTCTTTTGGCAAAGTTAGATTGAACTAAATAAAAAATTGTTAGGACATGCTGAAAACCCAACATTTGGGGTCAGGTTTAATAATAGACTGTTAATTAGATTCATCATTATTGAAAAATTAAAAAAGGATAATTTAATTTAAATGGACAAAAAACTTTAATCAAAAGATCTTGGAGGGGCATAAAATAAATAAATTATTTTAAGAATGACAGATGTTAAAGAAAAATAAGTTATATTAGGGTTGTAGATGGTCGGCTCCGTTTATGCCTTGTCGTTGTCCCTTCGCTCCGTCGGGGCCTCGTTTATTTAAGTTAATATTAAAATGAAGCAATTAATAATTTAGATAGTTGACATACAGATTATTTAATTCCTTGTGTCCTAATTAATCACATTTGTATTAGCTTAATGACATGATGTTTCCTTAATTTAAGACTGTTAAGTAATAGAATATCTTATTAATTGACATCGATTAAAGAAAGGGAAAAATAATTAGCTAAAAGTCGGTCATATTTTTTTTTTTTTTTTTTTTTTTTTTTTTGGTAATGCAGGAACCCGCAGCCAACCATATAGGTGCACTGGGTAAACCTACACTCTCGTATAATAGCTTGCAAACCATACGAGAGATGTAAACCACACTAGGCTAACCATGTGTGACAAGCTCGACCTAGCGACCGTTGGCAAGGGGATTCGAACTTGGGTCAATTGACCCAAGCTCTCTTGCTCCAACCGCTAGGCCACCCTTGCGGGTAAAAGTCGGTCATATTGAACTTAAAAAATGTGACAGTGAATTTAAAAAAATATCATAAATCCAACAAAATCAGTATTTTTTACATTATCTTTTCAATGCAACTCGAATCAATGCAATTATATTTTGTATGCGAAAGTTCGGATCAACAAACCTCATATTAATAAACTTGTAAAAAGATTATGAAATGAGAAAGAAAACAATCACCAATTATACATATACATGTTGGGATAAACTACTGACTGTCGCCTAAGGTAAGGTCTATTTATGGAAAAATTCGTTTTTCCATAATTACATTCACTCTCCTATATTTTGTAGATTTCTTACATTTACACCATTTTGTAGGGAATGTATGGAAGAAATTTACTAACTACAGGGACTGGACATAATTTCTCAAAAAGAATATCATTTTTGTAATTACCTTTTGGCTCAGGGACTTGATTGTAATTTGTTTTACATATTACCCCAAAGCTAAAAAAATAATTAGGTATATATAGAGGGAAATTTACAGTATCCATCCCTTAAGTTTGCAATAATTCCACATTTGGTCACCTATGTTCACAAAAAAAACACATTTGGTCCCTCATGTATTAGTAATTTGACATTTTTGGTCATGTTCGTCAATTCACCGTTAGTCCGTCAGCTACGGTAGTGATGTGCACACGTTTGATTCCGTTAATTTTAACGTAAATTTGAACAAAAGGACTAATAATGTTGAATTTTTGAAACATAGGGACTAAATGTGTTTTTTTGTGAATATGAGGGACCAAATGTGAAGTTAATGAAAACTTGAGGGATGAATATTGTATTTTTCCATATATATAGACATAAGCAGTCACTTCAACTGTCAGTACCAAAACATCAAATCAAAAGATAAATTTTGAAGAGTAAAATGGATCACATGAAACAAAATAAAATAAACTCAGCTGTAAAATTAGCAAAAAAAAAAATAATAACTGAAATAAAAGACTGCACTAATACTAATTAATTAATAAATAAGAAACCATATAATATAATATTCAATAAGAATATAATAAACAAATAATAATTTATTTATTTTCCCTTATGTGTACATATTTCCACTAGCTAATAGTACTCACTAATTTCATTTAAACCACCACAAAGCATAGGAGGGTTGCATTAGGAATACATTTTGTGCTGCCCTGTTTGGGAAACAAAAGAATCTTTGAGGAAGATCCGGTCTTTAATTTGTTTTTGTCTCAAGAATTTTAATTTGTGCCCACTATATTTTTTTCTTGATATTCCATAAATACCCTTGTGATATCTCTCCTCTTTTTCCATTAGTATCTATCTTTCTTTTGCTTGATCAAATTCCTTACAACCTGAAAAAAAAAATTCATGTAAATAAGTATTTATATATATAAATATCAAATGACATTAGCACACTGTGAAAAGAGCAGCATCGGGTGATTTTGCGCCACATATATATATATATATATATAAATAATTGTCCACTGAGCATGCATACGTATATGTATGTATGTTATTGTGTGTATATCAATGGTACATTGCTGAATCGAACACCCCGGTGTATTTCATCGGGTGTAGCATCTACGAAAGCATAGCAGTGTCATTTATTACATGTGAATAGTAACTTTGTTCTATTTAATTTATGAATTATAATTATTGACATATTTAGATAATTTATATATTATGAGACATCTTTACTTGGATACATTATTAACGATGAAATGATGAAATATAGTACATAGACATGATTCGACAGTTGACCTGAAAACAAGCTCAAACATATATATATATATATATATATATATATATATATATATATATATATATATATATATATATATATATATATCATGTGTTGTTATATCCTTTTTTCTTTTCTGTTTTGCCACCCTTGATATTATATATGTATATATAATTATAAATGTATGCATATTAAGTAATTGATTCAAATGAAAATAATGTAACATAAAATTATTTGAAATCTTGTAATTAATTTCTACAAACACACAAATTAAGCAAATATATATTAATAATTAAAATACAGAGAGTAATAATATTTGAGAGAGTGAGTGCTAACCAGATGCTTGTAGGGCAAGAGATGCTGGATTAATTAATAATTAATATTAATTGAAAGGAAACAAGCTACTGCTTATTAATCCTGACTGATTGATATTTTTTTGTCTATGCTCATCCACACTTGCCTGAAAATGATTTATATTTTGTCAATATAATAATATTGTATATATTGATATACAAATTATTAAATATATATATAGTTAATTAAAATGGAAGAATTAAATGAAAAATAAATGTACCTGAAAAATAAATGAATTAGGAGAATTTTCAAGAAGCAGATGATAGTGATCATTGGCTGTTACTGTGGGGTGGCATTCTTGCATGTTTGGCAAGTTACTTAAATCCTGCATGCACATTTATAAACTTTATTAATTTAATAAATATAATAAATAATATATATAAAAAATAATTAACCATTTTTTGAATTAAAAAAAAAAAAAATTGACCTTAATTATAATGTACCTGATCAGGGCGAACCATGAATGATTCTAAGTCAACTCCAAAGTCATAGAACATGGGATTCACAGAAGCAAGCTTCATTGAGAGAAACTGTGCAAAAAAATATTTATACACATATTAAATGAAATATTAATATATTAGAAAATAATTTAAAAAATAAAATAAATAGATAATTACCTCAACTTGATTTTGGAGGGATTGGACATAGTTTATTATTTCATCCAACATGAGGGCCTTTCCAGTTACCTGTTTGACATTCAAACCACATGAAGCTGTCAGCAATTACAAGACTTATAACCAATATTTAAAAAAAATAAAATAATCATAATAATATAAATATATTATTAATAATAATAATTAAGACAAAAAATAATCTTGAAATTGACCTTGTCACAACCAGGGACAAGAGCTTGTAACAGCTTCATTCTTTCACTTATTCTCTCCCTTCTCACCTGATGTTAATATATATAAATTAATTCAGTCAATTTATATTTACTACTTTTGTTGAAAAAAAATAAAAAGAAATTGTATGAAATAATAATTAAGCAAAATTACAAATTTACCCTCTCAGCAAGGCTGTGGCTATCAGTTGCTTGGCCCCTCCTTGCCCTTACATGAATATATCCAGTTGGAGGTTCTTCTACTAGTATTTTCTTTTCCTTGCATTCTTTCATTTTCTTTTGCTTCTTCTCTTTACTTACTTCTCTCTTATCCTATTCATATTTACCAACATTATCGATAAAAAAAATTAATTAAGAAAAACAAAATTAAAAAAATAAGTACATTAATATAACTACAAGAATTGTTTTTTCTTTTTCATTTTAATTAAGGGAAATATGTTATGACCTTCTGTTACCGGCGGCGGTCAAAACAGAACAGGGTAGCTACTAAAAGTACTAATGTCAAAAAAAAAAAAAAAAAAAAAAAAAACATTATTTTTGTAAATTTTAAGGTTGGAAAAAACCTTGGATTGAGCGGAATTCGGAGAAGAACCCTCTTTAGATTTCCTCTTCTTCGTCGTCTTTTCCTCGATCGGAGTAGTGGTGGTGGTAGTAGTAGTAGTGGCGGTGGTGGTCAAGACTTGGTCAATGCTGAGATCACACTTGTGAGTAACAATTGAATAAGAAGATGAATCCATACTATTTTTGTTTGTCACACTCATGACAGAAGAATTAGCATCATTATTATTATTAATAGTGGTAATAATATTATTAATATTATTCTGGTGAAGATTGTTTATTGTTTGAGGGTTTGCATCATCATCAGGTTGGAAGAATTGAGGAAAGCAAGATAGGTAGGTACTGTTTGGTTCCTCAAAAGGGCTACTACTACACAACATCTTATTATTATTAATATTATTAATATTAATGGTGGAGGGAGAATTTGGCAGGAAAATTGAGTCAATGATAAAAGGTTGGTTCTGCTCAAATAATGATGATGATGATGAAAAGGCTGCCATCTTTTTTTTTTTTTTTTAAATAGCAAAAGAAAAAATGAAGTAAGAAGGGTTTTCAAGAAAGTGATGGAAGAGGATTCTTGATAATTGATGATGATGATGATACTCTCTCTCTCTCTAGAAATGAAGAAGGGAGGGCTATGTGATGAGAGAGAAAGTAGGAAGTAGAATTGTGTGTGTTTGTGATTCTGATACAAAATCTCTAGGGGGGGTCTGCAGGTTTATATAAGCATTGGGAGAGAGAAATCGGACATAGTAGTTAGGTTAAATTAATGTGAGTTAAATGTCAAATTACGAAAAATTCATTATGTTTGAGTAATTATAAATTTACAGTGAGTCCATTAACTATGAATTTTCTTATATTTTTACTCTTGTTGTGTCAAATGTATAATTAAGTGGAATATTCTCTAATTTGCACATATTTTATCCTGTTCAAGCACCACATTTTGAAATCAGATGATCATAAGATGTTGTCTCTTGGTTTGTAAGTATCAGACTGTGGGTGTATCTGAATTTGCACCAACAAGTACACTAGAGAACTGTCCAAGTAATCCAGAAGATTATGTTCAATTTGACATTATAAAAGTGAACCTGTGTTACATTATCTCAGTGGAAGATGCAATTTACACTAATAATAATAATATATACTTTGTTTTAGGCTCGATCTTTCTTGTGTAGTTAGTTAGTTACTCTATACTTTGACTGGTCTAGTCTAATCATCTTTCTCTCTCACACACATTCACACACACTGCAATAAATGTGGAACCATTTAAGGTGGTTTGTGCACTATTCGCATACATGTTTATGAAACATATGAGCATGGGCAGATCCAACATGTTTTTTTATGGAGGAGCTAATTACCTAAAGTTTCGTATTCAACATTAACTAACTGTATTTTGATTAATTACCTTAAAACTCCTTTAATTTGATTATTTTTTTATAAAAATGTATTGACTATATTGCCCTTGAATTATAATAAAACCTAAAAGGTTTGATGGTTGCTTACCATATTTGGTGCCGCCTCTTCTCTTTCGCAATCTCTCTTTTATCCAACGATGTAATCTCTCTTCTCTTTCCTCTTCCAGCGATTTTTGTTATTTCGCTTTTAATCTCTCTTTCTTCTATGCTCTCTCTCTAACTTCTCTTTGTACCGTTTGTATCTGTTAGTGTAATGAATTCAATGAATTTTGTTATATTCGAGTGGTAACTCTCTTTTGTTCCCATATATGATAAATTTTGTATTTTTTTGTCATAATGTTCATGTTCTCGAGCAAAATAATAGTGATTGGTACTTATGGTAAATTATAGCTGAGTCTATAGGTAACGTGTATGTTGTTTTCTTTGCACTTCATAATTAAGGGCTGGTCTAACTATAGGCGAGAGAGGCGGTCGCCTAGAGTCCCCGATTTTTATAAAATTTTATGGGGCCCCCAAATAAATTTTTATACTCTTACTGATAATATTAATTGATATTTAAAAGTTAATAGTTCAACAATTCGAATACGGATAACTATAATTTTTTATGGCATAGTTTAAATATTTGTTGGGTAATTATTATATTTATTCTTGCATTCGTCACAACTATATTATACTGACAGCTATATTATTTGAATTTTAATACTTATTCTTTCATTTCATGTAATGAAATGTATTAGATCAATTATGATTACATAGATACTCAAGTCTAAGTTTTTGTTTATCAAATCTTTATTTGTATATCCTCTAACAAGAATTTTCAATAATTCGAAAATACTATATTTTATATTATTAAACCCCGTAAACTTTTGACCCGCCTTCCTAATTACTTCATTTTTATTCTAGTGATATATCTCCAAAAATGAAAAATCTCAACTGCTTCCATCGCGCTCGTAAGAGCAAATTAATTTGTACATTATATAATAATATTGTTACTACTAATTTTTAAAATTCGCTTAGGCCCTCAAATTTCTCAGGAACATGCCTAAATTCTCCCATATGAAATCATGAAAATATAAATAGTTTACTGAAAAGGTGAAAATTATATTTTATTTATTTTTATTGCCAATTTTTTGGATTATATCTTTTGAAATTACCAGAATGACTTTTTAGATTCCGAAAATTCCGAAAATACTAATTCCAATTTGTTCGTCGGATTTTCAGCTCTAGATTTTAAACCGTAGATGCACATAAAACGTGTGTGTTAATTATTTCAAAGGAGTTGGATGAAAGTGTGTGTGTGTTTGGTTGGTAAGGTATTAAAGATGAGAAGGTAAGATGTGGAGACAAGTCTATGGCAATTTTGTAAGTGATCAGTAAACCGAATCATGAACAGTTAAACAGTTGAAATATTGTCAGTTTTTTGCTTTTTTCGTTACCTTCAATTCAGTGATTAATCAGATTTTATTATTATAACGTACACTATCACTATGCGTATACACTATTCAGGCAACAATTCATTTCTGGTACACTACATTTTTCCGGACAATTATTCGTTCTTCCCATTACATATATATATATATATATATATATATATATATTTTACCGGTATTTGTAGTAAAAGGTATCAATAATATTGTCATCTTTACACATGTTAACCGGCCCGGAAATCGAAATCGAAACGAAATTTTTTCAAATTCTGCTGATTTCGATTCGAAAATATCCGAATTGGGAACAATTTTTATCATTCTGATTTCCAATTTGTTTTCGGAACAAAATTGGAATTGTTCATAAAATTACCGAAAATTTTGCTCCAAATATTCTGATCGATTTTCGAAAATTTTGTATTCCCATAATATAATTTATGATTTGTTTTATTTGAAACATATAAGTACCTAAGGACCAAGTAAACTAAATCTACAAAAAAAAAAAATTGTTGATATAATAAACTCTATGTTGCATTTTTTTTTTCTTCAGAAACTTCCTTTTTGTATGTTGTTGTTCCCATATGTGGTTTTATTGCATTTTGTTGAACTTTCTTTCGGATTTTATTGTATTTTGCTGGAAATTTTCGAAAAAATAATTTCTTTTTTTTTTTTAATGAAAATTCTCATTTATACAAATTTGGAACGAGAAATCATTATTTAATGCAATTTCCACAAAAATGAAATTCCGTCGATTCCAAGGCATTCCGAAAATCGGAATTAATTTTTGAATTCCAATTTTTTTGGAACAGAAATTGGAATCCATTTTTAACTTCCGAAAAAATTTGAAAATTTTCTAAAAGAACTATTTCCAATCCGTTCTGTCCGATTTTCCCGGGTGGGATCTGTGTCTAAGCCAAAACTGGTTGGGACGGGTCTAGGCCTTATATATTTTTGCTCGCCCAAAACCGGGTATAGGTCTCGGATTTACGCAAACTCACCCAAAACCGACCCGTTGATTCACCATTACATTGATTATTACAGTCAAGGTCGAGGGGTTTCGATTAATCAAACATGTATTTCCTCGGTTTTCTGATTTGTAACAGGATTTGAATTGATTATTAACTACTTGTGAACTAATATTCCCTTTAAACATAACAATGTGATACACAAAGATACCATTTCTTTTTTTGGATCTTGTTTTTATATCAAAAGGTTGTATGAATAAGATTTACTTTTACTCATGTTGAAGTGTGCCTTAAAATTTTGGACAGTTGTCATTCAGACAGCATCAGATGGAGACGAATGAAGGGAAAATCATAGTAATGCATATGTCAAATCAAACACTACACATATATATGTGTGTGATTGTGTGTTTTATTTATGTGTGTGCCAAATTACATACACAACTAGCCCAGAAGCACCTGGAAAAAAAATTCTATTACTAAATTCAATAATGCCAAAAGAAAGAAACCCTTTACAGAAAAAAGAGACACCATTATTTTCAGAAGGATCAAGAAATTAATCAATAATGGTTTATTTATTTATTTTATTTAAATTTAATTTAATTGATCAAGAAATTGATCAATAATTGCAAGAAAAAAAGAGAGGGAGAAATTAATTAAAGATATTGTTAAAAGAAGGATCTTGAATGTATGTCTTTATAAAATGCTTTTATGGTGTCCCTCAATTGTTGACAAGATTTGTTATTTCCTGATTGGTTAAATCATCAAATTGAAGCATAGATTTGTTGCTTTCATCGGTTTTTTGTGTTTCTAGGTCACGTAATTTCGTTTATGAGTGGTTTCTACTTTCGAGTTTTGTTGTTTATAATTAATAGTAATCTTCTGAAATTCCCGGTGACATCTGAAAATTGGCTGAAATTGGTAGTAAACTCCTGAAAAAATTGACAGCAAACTTCTGAAAATAAAAAAAACTCACTTTTCTCATAATTTTTTAGCTTCTACACGAAGGAGCGAAAAACTTTTATCGCGCGACCTAAAAATATTTTATGCGGTTTGTTGCTTAAATTTAGTAAATTCACATATAAAAATTTGGTACTAGCTAGTACTACAAAAGACAATTTAAAAATGTACATTAAAATTATATTAAAAACAAATGATCAAGATAGAATATGAGAAATATAATTCACCATAGTATTAATTTAAAAGGTTGTTATAAAATTCATGAATTCATCAACTCAAATTATTAATTGTTATAAATTTAAAACTCTAAATTAAAGTCTTCCATTCCTAATAATGCATTGATTTAATATCTTTTTTTTTTCTTTTCTTATTATATTTTTCTCTTCTTGCATTTAATTATTTCAAATTGAATCAACTCTTCTTGCTATTCATTTATTTCCGATTGTCTTTTAGTGAATATGTTCTGACAATCAACTATCAAATCATCATTGATCAGTTTATTACAATGAATAAGTTTATCATAACAAAATTATATATTAAGGTTAAACGAATCTCATTATACATACAACATGTATATAATATATTTATTTTTCAACTCAATTCAAATAAAATTAAATGATATTTTAATTTTTTTATTTGACATGTCTTGAGCTTTAATTGCATTTCACTGTGACATCTTATTCATGGGTTGGATTAGAAAATACATAAAGGGTTTTTTTATGCGACTTTTAAACGTGCAATATGTTTGGATTATTATAATAATTTATGTATAAAAATAATAAAATATAGGGTAAATTACAAATACCCCCTGAGGTATGGTCAAATTATAAAAAAACCCCTCTTGTTTGAATAATTACATCTACCCCCCTAAACTATGATTTTTTCTTACACCCCCACCCTCATGGTGCCAAATTCAACATAATCATCTAGATTCCGTGAAATTTGCTCTAGTTTGTACTCATTTTGTGTAAAAATACAGTTTCCGATGCACCAAAAACTGATATATACAAGCTAAAAATCACATATTATGATCATCTTGCTTCATAATGTAGAGTTTGAATGAGATAAAACGGGTACAAAAGTGATAATATTCCATATAATCTCGAAGATTTCACTAAATTTGAGGAGTTGAGGGGGTGGTTGTAATTATCCAAACAAGAGGGGTGTTTTTGTAAATTGACCATACCTCAGGGGGTGTTTGTAATTTACCCTAAAATATATTAACTTATTTTGAACTGACATTTATTTAATTAATTATATGTGTGCCACTAGTTAATATCAACAGTGACAACTGAGAAACAAGAACTCGCCATAATAAGTTAATGAAAACCACTATTATGATAAAAAACAAATTTTATCGTCAATTTATTAATGCATTATCATTGAGACAAAATTGACGATACTATACTTGATTTTTCAGACATGTTTGTTCAATTTTTTGTTTACTAACATCAATTAATTAATTAATTAGTTGGCAAGCATAACTACTTAACAAGTGAAATAAATAACATGCACGTCTCGTATACATGTCGTTGCTGAGAAATTGGGGGTCGTTTGACGAGTTTTAAGAGTTTGTACAAATACGTTCATATTTGTAGTACATAATGTATACATTAATTCATTCTAACGAGTAAGACTCGACAAGAATTTTTTGATTAACAGTTAAGAATTTTCGAGCAAATATGAATAAAATATTGACGAAGTTAAGGTAATTAATTAAAAATTTACGGAGTTCAGGGCAGAGCCCTGAAGTTTTTTTTGAAAATAATCATAGAATATTATTGAGCAAGTAAATATATGTAAAATTTGTTTAAATATAAGAAAATAAATAGTATGCTTCAACTTGTCGAAACCTTTTGAAGCTAGAGATAAGCAATGTAAATTATTAAAAGATGCGAAGATTGCTGGAAAAAAATTAAATCTTGAAATAGATAAAAATTTGATATAAGAACTCAATATCTAACTAATTATAATTAATCTAAGACACTTCATTCACATCAAATGGCAGAATAAATGTAAAAATTTCCAACAAATACTTAGACGACTATATGAAGTAATATAGTTATGGTTATTCAAATTGTTGAACTATAAATTTTAAATATCATTTAATACAATATAAAGTATATATAAAGATTACAAAACATTATTTGGGAGTTTCTATTTTTTTTTTCTAAAAATCGGGGGCGCGAGTCGACTGCGTCTCCCGCCTATACTCACAACCGTCCCTGTCTTGTATGTGAATAAAATTTGTTTTATTATTTTAACTATTATTATATATGTATGTAATGTGAATTAACTGCTATAACAACTTTTTTTTTAAATGTTAAATATATTAAGTAAATTAAGTTGTTAGATTAATAAATTAAAAAGAAATCTAATATATATTCTAGGTCTGGGTTGAGTACCTAGTCTAGATAATAATGAATGAAAAAGCAGAGGATGCAGTGTTGTGGTTCAAAATTAAAGAAAGGGAAAATAGAGAGTTAATATTTAGGGTAAATTACAACCACCCTTGATGTATGGTCAATTTACGAAAAATCCCATCTTGTTTGAATAATTATATATACCCTTTAATTATGATTTTTTTTTACACCTACACCCTTATGGTGTCAAATTCAACATAATCATCTAGATTTCATGGAATGTGCTCTAGTTTGTACTCATTTTGTGTAAAAATACAGTTTCTGATGCACCACAATCTGATATTAACAAGCCAAAAAATACATATTATGATCATCTTGCTTCAAAATGTGGAGATCGAATCGGATAAAACGAGTACAAAAGTGATAATATTTCATATAATCTCGAAGATTTCGCTAAATTTGAAACCGCAAGGGCAGACGTGTAAGAAGATTTATAGTTGAGAGGTAGTTGTAATTACTCAAACAAGAGGGGATTTTTTGTAATTTGACCATACCTCAGGGTGGTTGTAATTTATCCTAATATTTATGCTATGCATGGAGTCTACGTAGCAAAGTTTGTCGTTAGCAAAACGAGACCACCCTGATAACGAAATCTCCATGCAAGCCGTAGTTATTTGTAGGCCCCACACGTTGAAATTCAGAACCAAAAAACAGAAGAAAAAGTTAAAAAGAAAGAAAAAGGAATTAGTGACAGAATTTCTTTTAGTACACTAATTGGTCAATCGAACGTAAAATTCCGGTTTCGAATTTTTTAATTTTTAGTACACAATGTAATAAACCCTAATAAGAAGAGTAAAAAAAAAAAATCAATTTGTCAACAATTTGCTATCTTCAAATCTGAAAAATGTTATTGTAAGGCTCTTTAGTCATCATTTTCGTTCTTAATTAATGTCTATTTTTAGTCGAAATTGTTCAACTAATTATTAAGAGCTTATTGCAAAAACTACCCCTGTGAAATCTCTAATTGGCAAATACCCCCCTGTGGAAAAAAATGTGACCAACTCCCCCCTGTGTTATGAATTACAAAGCTCACCGCACCCATTTGATTTTTAAACATTGACCGCGTGTGAAACTACCATTATACCCCTCAGTGAAATAAACAGCAGTAAACCCATTTTCACTCTCTCTATTTCACTCTCGCTCCCAAATTACACCTACCTCTGAAAACCCTAAAACACGATTCCCCCAAAAAAATTTCGAATCTGCTTGTGAAAAAATGCTTTTTGCGTCGATTGAAACTTGAAATAGCTTCCCCTCTCGTCGATTGAAGGCGCCAAGAAGTCATATTTGAGATACGGAGTCAAGAATTAAGGTTTGTAGTATTCTGTCTTGTTTGTGTTATTTGAAAAAACCCTATCTTTTTTCTCGATAACTAGAGTTGTGGGAATGTTAAAGTATGTAGGCTTTTGTATTTGTAAGGTTTTGTATATTATATTCGCGAGTTGGGAACTTTTTGAGAAATGCTACATTTAATATTTTAGTGTGTGGGGATCTGTTTTTTTGTTTGCTTGTCTGTAACAACAAGATTTTTTGCTTTGTAGGGTTTTTTTAATTATTTTTTGGTATCAGTTTTTTATGACCATTTTTTGTTGTCTTGTTGTTTGAATTGAAAATTTTAAAAATATGGTGTGGGGTATGTAGAAGTAGGGCACTTTGTTACTTTGTTGGTGAACTTGCAAAGTAATAATAATAATTAATTGAACAATTGTGTTTGACTGTTTTTACCATTTTTTTTGCAGAATGAACAAGTTGTGTACAGTTACTATTTGGTTGAATGGTAAATTTGTCCATACACCCAAACTGGCTTATGTAGGTGGCAAAATGGAAGTAGTGGATCGAATTTGCTTAGACTACATGAACCTAGATAACCTATTCCAGATATATCGTATGAGTGGGGGGGAAAAAACTAATATTCAGTTCTACTTTGTTTATCCTGGGCTATCACTTCATGATGGATTGAGGATGATTGAAGATGATATTAGTATCCAATTCCTAGTGTCAGCACATGAAGACTTAGACCACCTAACATTGTACACAGAAGAGAATGACAGAGAACCTTTAATTGCAATTGATGTGAATGGAAATGTGATTGTGGATAAAGGGGAAACTCTCCTGCTTAAGTACAGTGAAGGGAATACAAGAGAGACAGTAGAGACTGTAAACATTGAAGATGATGCACCAATGGATGAATATGGGACACAAATGAATGAAGATGAGGCACCACTGAATGAAGAGGAGGCACTGGATGAAAATGAGAGAACAATGACTGAAGAGGAGGCAACACTGAATCAAGAGGAGGAAAATGAGACACCAATTACTGAAGATGAGGCAGCACTGAATCAAGAGCCACTGAATCAAGAGGAGGCACCAATGAATGAAGAAGAGGCAGCACTGAATCAAGAGCCACTGAATCAAGAGGAGGCACCAATGAATGAAGAAGAGGCAACACTGAATGAAGAGGAGGCATCACTGAATGAAGATGAGCCAGTTAATAAAGAAGATGCAGCAATATTTGAAGATGATTCTTCAGATGAAGATTATGTTCAATCTGACAATGAAGATGGTGATGATGATATACCCTCTGATGCCCCAAGTGAAGAGTTTGCTGACATTGAAGGCTCCTCTGAAGATGATATCTTTTTGGACAGAAATTCAAGTAAGAAAGATCTAGCTAGAAAACTGAGGCAAATGCTGAACAAGGAAAAGAGGTCAGTCCAGAGGTATAAAAAATGCAGAGTCAATCCATCTCAACAGACCACTGATTGGTATAGTGATGTTGATGATGAAGATGATATTGAAAATCTGAATTTCTTAGACAGTGAGAGGAGAAGAGTTCCTAGTTTCAGTGAAGGGGAAACAATGAAAAACAGAAATCTTGAAGTTGGTATGAAGTTTCCAAATGTAGACATTTATAGGAAAGCACTTATAGATTGGGTTGTTAGAAATGGATATGAACTGGAGTACTTAAAGAATGAAAGGACAAGAGTGACTGCAACATGCAAGGAAGAGGCTTGCAAATGGAGGATCCATGCCTCTGTTGTTCAAGGAAGTCAAATGTTTCAGGTATTGTGTTTTCTTTTGGTTTATGTTTCTTCATTGTTTTCTTTTGATCCCAATGATATTAATGAATTTATATGTTATGTTTGCAGGTTAAGACCCTAACAGGTGAGCACACATGTTCAAGAAAAAGGGAGAACAAACATGCCACTGCCAAGTATCTTGGAATGAGGATGGAACAAGGAATTAAAGACAATGCAGATATTGGTATTCAAAAGTTTCAAAACAGTATACTGAGGAAGGTTGGGGTTGAATCTAGTTATTGGAAAGCATTAAGGGCAAAAAGAGTAGCAATGACCAAGATAAGAGGCCAAGATGAGAAAGAATACACCCAATTATGGGATTACTGTGAGACCCTCAGAAGCACTAATCCTGGAACAAAGGTATTGCTTAGGAAGTTGTATCTTTCTGACCCCCCAGTGTTTGAAAGAATGTTTTTCAGTCTTAAAGGCATGAGGATGGGATTTTTAGAAGGTTGTAGACCATTGATTGGTCTAGATGGCTGTTTTCTCAAAACACCACATGGGGGGCAACTGTTATGTGCAGTTGGTAGGGATGGGAATGACAACTTATTCCCAATTGCTCTTGCTGTGGTTCCTATTGAAAACAGGGAGATGTGGACATGGTTTCTGTCTGAATTGTTGGATGTCATTGGTGGTGCTGAGGATGGGAAGTGGACATTTATTTCTGATAGACAGAAAGGGCTGTTGGAGACCATTAAGGAGATTGCCCCCAGGTGTCCTCACAGATTCTGTGTTAGGCACATATACCAAAATTTTAAACAAAAATGGACTTCATTAGAGTTAAAACAGTTGTTGTGGAGGGCTGCTTCAACAGGAAATACTAATGAATTTCAACAACATTTGAGGGCAATTGAGAGGATTGATGCAGGGGCAGCCAAATGGTTGAGGGAGATAGAGCCTTACCATTGGTGTAGAGCTTATTTCAGAAGAGGATGCAACTCTGATGTAGTTGTGAATAATCTGTGTGAGTCTTTCAACAACTTCATTCTTCAAGCAAGAGAGAAGCCAATTGTTAGTATGTTTGAGTGGATCAGAGCAAGACTAACAACCAGAATTCAGGTAAAAAGGGAGGGCATGGAGAAGTATGAGGGCCAAATCTGTCCAAACATACTTAAAAAGATCAACAAGTATGAGAAATATGCAAGAAACTGTTTCCCAAGATGGTGTGGGGGAGATGAATTTGAGGTTGAAGCATATACTGATAGATATGTGGTTCATCTTGACAAGAGGACCTGCACTTGTGGTATGTTTCAGCTCAATGGATACCCATGCCCCCATGCATGGACTTGTATATTGGACAGAAGGTTGAAAGTAGAAGACTATGTGGACCACTGTTATTCAAAAAGCATGTATTTGAAGGCTTATAGTCACATGGTACATGCAGTTCCTGGACCAAGAGACTACATAATCACTTCACATGAGCCACTTCTACCCCCAATGTACAAGAAAAAGGCTGGGAGACCTAAGAGGTTGAGAAGGAAGGCCCCTGATGAGATTCATAGGACTTCAACAAGAAGAGGCCTCACACATACATGCAAGAATTGCCTTCAGCAAGGACATAACCGGGCATCATGTAAGAATCCAACAAATCCAGCCTCTAAATTTTACAAGGTAAGCTTTTTTTTTTATGTACATAATTTCTTGTACATTTTGTATAATTATTATAGATTTTTGATCAATTTTTCCATGTGTCATAGGGGAATTCCAGTGGTGAACCAAATGTCCAGACCACTTCTGCACCAACAGCCCAAACCACTTCTGCACCAAGAGGCCAAACCACTTCTGCACCAAGAGGCCAAACCACTTCTGCACCAAGAGCCCAAACCAGTTCTGCAACTAGAGGTCAAACCACTTCTGCACCAAGGAAATCCACTACCCCAAGTAACCCTTCTGCACAAAGGAACTTCACTGCACCAAGGTCTCAAAGTACTTCTGTTGCACCAAGTACTGAAAGAATGGCCCAAGCAAATGCTGAAACAACTGCTGCAGCTCCTATTTCTACTCAAGAATCAGGAGTAGGTTTGGAAAGAGCACAACAGCCTTCAACAATTGGAAAGGTTGTATGATACTAGTGTTTTTTTTTTTTTATTGAGATGGTTATATGTTTGCAACTTACCTCTATTTTTTAAATTTCTTTTTGTAGGTGTATGTGGGAAGGAGAAATGCAACCCTACTTGGAGGAAGTTCAAGCAACCCCATTGCCAATAAAAGGATAAGGAAGCCAGAGATCTCTCAAGTTCTGCAAAATATAAGGGAGAATGCCAAGAGAAGGAGACAGTGGAAGCCTTAGAAGTCCTTTGTTTGTTTGTTTTTTGGCTTTTGAAAATTGTGTAATTGTTTTGGCTGCATTTGAAGGCATTTGAAGGCTACTGACTAGGATAGTTTTTGTATGATTTCTCTTGAATTTGGCTGTGATTGCTTTTGTACTTTGAATCTAGATGATTATCACTTTTGGATGACATTTTGGTTTTGAACTTGAACCTAATTGGAAGATTATGTTTTTAGTAATTTGCAGTGCAATTAGTGTTGTTGATGTACTTGTGTACATGTTTTGTAATTGTGTATGTGTGTGATTGCATATTTTTTAGCAACAGGGAGTTGTTTATGTGTGTGATTGCATTTTTTTTAGCAAACAGGTTGTTTTTGCAAATTACATTTCACTTCAAGGTTGTTTTTGCCAATTTTTATTACAAATTTTCTCATTTTGTAAGAAATGTGTAACAGAATCATAAACATAAACAAAAATGATAAGAAAAAAAAACTTCATTCCAACATCAAAGCTTCATTCATTACAATCATAATTGAAACTAATTGAAACAAAAACAGCTAAAAAAAGGTTTTTTTACAGCTTCAACAACAAAAGAATGACCATAATAAACAATGCTAAACAAATAACCCAAGAAATATGCAAAATTGCATCACTTTTTCTTCCTTCAATCCCGTTAGACATTACTTCACGTGGCTCATCTACTTCATCCGAAAAACCTTCTGCAGAGGCTTCCCAATTCGAAAATCGTACAGCAACCCCCATCGGCTCCCAAGTTGCTCGAGTTGGTTCACACCAACGAAAAAAATTGCAGCATCGATGTTCACAGGAGTAGTACAACTTACCCTTTGATGGTTTCGTTGATGATTCAACCACTTTTATTATTGCTTTCATTTTGCATAGACATAGAGGAGTAATCCCATACCTCAAATCCATTAATGGCTTCGAATTACTTCTCCTCGCTGTGTTGCTAGACGAATACGACGACATTATCAGAATATCTATGGAAATCGAGATAAAATCACAGAGCAATTGAGCGGCTGCGATTAGGGCATTGAAAGAAAAGAAAAGAGAAGAGAAGAGAAGAGAATTGGGGATTTTAAATAGGATTGGGGGGGCATTTATGACATTTCACAAGTGAAAACAAAGAAACATTCGCACAAAGTGCGCGTGAGATACACGATTTAGCTTCAGGGGTCCAGATGCTTTGACTTTGATAACACAGGGGGGAGTTGGTCACATTTTTTTCCACAGGGGGGTATTTGACAATTAGAGATTTCACAGGGGTGGTTTTTGCAATAACCTCAATTATTAATTTGTATATTTTCTGTCTAGACTATCTATTTTAAGCGTAAATTTCTCCAGCTAAGCTGTCTATTTTCAATCTAAATTGTATGCTCGAGCAATTTTTAACTAAATTCAAAATATTCGGGCAGAATGTTAGCTATTTAAAATATATTTTTGAGTGATTTGTAGCCAATTCTCACACTATTCAAAGGTTTTGACGTAATTCAAGACATTTGTATCTCACGATTCGAAAGTGTGTCGGGCTTATTTTTAATTGTCATTTGAGTTTTCCTAATTTTTATTTCTTATTTGTATACAATTAATATATAAAAAAAAATTATTTTGGAATGTGGTGCAATTTGGGAAACAACTAGGAACTTTCATGCCATTTTAGACAACACTTGTCTATCACCAAATAAATATATTTGAGATTTATTGTAAAATCCGTGCAAAGCAAAAACCGGAATATCAACATAAATCCAACTCGAAATAAATATTTCGAAGAAAAAAAACCCGGGAATAATTAGCCAAGAAATGCATTTAATTATTATTCATACACATACAAGAAATGCATTTTCTTGTTCAAACACAACTAAAGGGAGTTAGGGAGAGTGTGTGTTTTAATTAATTAATTTAGTATTTTTATCACTTAAATTCACAGTCCAAACATTATATTTATACAATGACAAATTAAATCATGTATATATATTTCAGTTACAATGACTAATGTTTCTTCTTGGAAATTGCATGAAAAAATACAATTTTTTTTACCGCACATTTAGGCTTTGTATGTATGTATCATGGGTTCCTTCGATGCTACACCCGGTGAAAAATACCAGGTGAGTTTTCTGCTGCCACGTGTTCTTTTTTTTATTTTTCTAAAACCCCTAAAGGTAAACCCTAGCGGAGAATTTATTATAAAATACAAAAAAGAGACACGTGGCAGCAGAAGACCCACCCGGTGTTTTTCACCGGGTGTAGGGTCGAACAAATCATGTATCATGTATGTATATATATATACTAGTAATGGTGCGCCGCGCAAGGCGCGGCGTTGGTGCCCATTTTTTCGTGGGTGCACGAACCAAAACCCAATATCAGATATGATTGCACTTATATAATACCAAAAAAGATCATACATAATATGTTGGCAGAATCAAGCCCGTAACTCAACAATATATTTGTTTGTCTACTAATTTTTCACATGCATCGGAATATTAAACTTACATTTGCTTGTACGATTACTACATTTTTCAATCAATCGAAGAATATGAGCCTTTGACGGATTACAGCATTTTTCTCATTTGAATAATATATCCTGCTGTTCCAAAAGTTCTGCCACCCTAATTACCTGTATATAGGCTCAAAAGAAAAAAATAGTTTAAAGTAGATGATCATAGATAAAATTCTATTACTATATGTGTAACTAAAAAATAAATTAAGACCTAAAAAAGAATTAACTCACCTCCCACGTCTGTTCTTATCCAATTCCTTAAATCAGAACACATGTAGCTCCCTTTTTTTTAGTCGCCTGAGAACCAATGATTTGTGCAGGTGCTTCCACTGTGTCAGAAGCTTTAAGCTCGTTGAACTGCCAAAAACGAAAAAATCATCAGATTATCTTGAAGCACATATTTAATAAGAGAATTGAGTACGAAAATGCAAATTGTATTTTACCAAATGTAAAATGATGGTGTAAGGATATACAGATATGCACAGCTATATTCCTAAAGAAGATTTACAAAGAAACATAACAACGACATACTTGGGTGTCCAAGCAGAAACTTTATAATCAATTGATGTGCATATATTTAGCTTCAATAACAACTCTATTATTACCTTACGTTCTTGTTCCCGGTCAACACTCTTGCCATCATGCGAGGAAGTACTCTTCGTAAAAAAAATCATAATCTCTTGTGCTATTATCAGCTAGCAACTGAGCTAATCTCTATTACGACAGAATTGAGTAAATTCGAAAAAACAAATTAACTACTTGTTTGAAGAAAGAAAAGGGGGGAGCAGCTTAAATAGATAAAACCATTTGAATGCAAGAGTTTTGTACTCTTAGGATTTGAAATCGGTTTCGTCTCTGTTCAACAGCCTCAAAGACATGCATATTGCCCTTCTAATATTTTTACTCAATATACCACAATATTAACCATAAAATGTAGTTAATTTTTATTTTTTCTCAAATGACTAAAGAGCTATATTTTCAATTTCCTTTATAATTCAAACTAAGAAACAGTAGAGACATACACATATTCATATCAAAACTTCAAAAGTTCCTCTCCAATCAAAATATCCAACATGCGTGGGAGAAAAAAAAATACTAAAATCTAAGTAGAAAAAATCCCCAGAACTGCTCTGCAAATTTCAATCCGAAAATTAAAAAAGAAATCTTTTAGTGCTGATAGAAGGGGGAAAATGGCTGAAATATGATTTTAAGAAAACGAAAAAAAACAGAGAAATTTTAGCCAACCTCGGTCGATCGAAGTCCGAAATATGGAACGAAGCCTAGCTCACTTAATTAGAACCCCCCCCATGCCTATATTTTTGTCGGAAACAACAAACTCGGAAAATCAAAAAAAATTATTCCCTAATTTTTGAAAGAGATATGAGGCACAAAACCTGTCGATTTCTGAGTATTTAAATCTTGATATTGGCGGAGGAGGAAATAAAGTAGGTAGACGCCGCCGGAACCTGCGCCACTATGCGTTTGGTTGGAAGGGGCAGCTCCGGCAAGCCTAGAAAAGCCGCCGGCGGCGGCGGCGGCGGAAGGGAACAGTTGTAGGCCGGATGTGGGACTGGTAATTAACAGAAAATCGGAAGACAGAGAACGGTGCAAAGAATTGTATGCGAAGAGAAGAAGTATGTGGTGGATGTAGGTAGAAGGAGGCGCAATTAAGAATTGTGGGCAGCGGAAGGTGGACGAAGAAGCAGAAGAAGAAAAGGAAAATTGAGAGTAAAAGAAAAGTGAAAATAAATCAATGAAGCACCTCTCGGAAGAAAGCGACGCCGTTCCGTCAATAAGATTGGAGGAGATGGTCAGAAACTGTAGGCGCCGACGAGAAATAAAAGAAAAGAAAAAAAGAGAAGCAGAGAGGTCGATCGTGCATTTTGCGAAAGAAAAGGAAAAAGAAAAGAAAGAAGGGCTGTGGTTGGTGGATTAATACCAAACGGCGTCGTTTTAGATTAAAACTGGCCAAAAATAAAGCGTGAAAAATAGGGGGGCGGGATTTGGGGGCCATGAAGATATATATATACTTAATATATGGATCAACATCAATGAAATCTCAAACTCATATCTTTTCACGCGTAAATCAAATCTAACGCATGCCACTGATTTTGTTTGGGATCACGCTTGAAAATGATTTTATTAACTCTTTTGGGTGAATTGTAAAAATAGCCTTGACAAATGACTAGAGCATTTAATTAAAAAAAACAAAAAAAAATCTTATCTTTTTGTCTTGTAAATTATATTCATCTATCGATATTAAATTATTTACAATTAAGAAAAAATCTCACATTTATATCAGCATTACCCATAATTTTCGGAAACCATAATTCACCCCAGTTTCATGATTTAAACGCTAATTTAGCTTTAGTTTCACTAATTAATCAACTTTGACCCCTTCTTCGATTTTCTTTCTTGATTTTTTTTTCTGAAACTCTTTTTCCGCCCAGTTGCCGCAGGTCTCCGTTGTTGCTTTTTTTTTTTCTTTTTTTTTTCTGGAATTATTTTATTTTCTCTCTGTTGACCGGTCAACAGTAAGATTATTGTGAACACAGTACAATAATCTTAATGTCTTACACAGTAATATTAATGTCTTAATAGTAATACTAAATATTTTTATCTTTTTTTTTCAATTTCTTTTTTGAAAACAACCAACACTGTAATATTGCAGGCCAATACATTAATATTAATATTAACACAATAATATTAATATATTAATAACTATATTACTGTCTGAGACAACAATATTACAAGCTAAAACAATAATATTATAATGTTCATATATTCACATATTTTAGAACTATATTCAACATTTCCAAATCTTTGTAAGACTCTGCATAAAATCATTTCGACACATTTTATATATTCGTTATACTTAATTATTTTGTTCAATGGGAAAAAAAGTTTGAGAAATAGAGAATGAGTTTTTCATGTGTATATATATATATATATATATATATATATATATATATATATATATATATATTATTTTATTTTTAATTTTATTTATTTACACTGAATCAGGCCTACATCTATATAATATATATTAAGTGATGACAAATAAAATTAAAAAGTCTCACTGAACCGGCCCAATAACAATTTGGCCCAGAGCTAAAAAACGTTTTTCATTATGAAGAAGCGCTGTTTGTAATATCAGTTACCTAAAACACGCTTTTTGGTTTGGGATATTCCGGCACATATCTTCTTAAACCCAGGAATTCAAAGGACATCTTTTTCCCCCAATCTGATAAACCCTAGATTCTGATGTGAATTTCCGATGGCCATTTCTACCGGCGTCGGATTCTACCGCCTTCCGTATTCGCCCCTCCGTGCTCCTCTCCGCCGTTACATTCTTCAGGTCAATTTTTCTCCTTACACTACATTTTTTTCCTTTTTTTGTATGAACTAATTTAACAATTTTTATTTTTTTTCAGGTAAGACTTGGCTATGCCGATGCAGTTGATGCATTTGATGACACAAAGAGTCACAAGGGCAAGTGAAGACTTAACTCTATTTTTTTCCTTTTTTTTTAATTTTTTTTTAATTTTTTCTACGATTGCGTGTTGCATTATTGAATTTTATTGCTCTGCTTGTTTCGTTGCTCTTTTTTGTTTAATTTGTAGTGTTTGATAGTGTGAGTGGCGGTAGTGATGCAAATGGTGAGGCTTTGGAGTGGAAGAAGTTGAAATCGAAAGACCTTGGAATCAGTACTTCGAAAATTTCACGGCCTACCAGAATTGTTCTTAATGGTCTTCGAAAACGAGGTGTTTGCTCAATCATTAATGCATTTAATTTCTGTTAGAATTTGATACGATACAATTCTTGAGTTACTAAAACAGTGGTATCTCCTATTATGTGCATGCATTACTTCATCAGAATTTCAATTTTTCGTCATATTAGAATCGAGTTATTAGCTATTACTGTTGCTTTTAGTTTCTTTGGGTATCAATGAAAAGCCCGAGTATCAAGATTGCATATTGCACCGAGTATCTAGAGCTGCATTCAAAATGATTTTTTTTTCGTCATGTCTTCAGTTCTTTTCACTTGAAGGCTTATTTACCGTTTTAAATTCCTCCCACGTATTCATTTTGTAGGTTTCGAAGTTTATCTAGTCGGGGGATGCGTAAGGGATCTTATCTTGAAACGAATACCTAAGGACTTTGATGTAATAACCACCGCTGAACTTAAAGAGGTAAGTCTAGATTGTTCCTCCGTTTAGTTTACCTATATGTAACCATTTCTTAAACATGTATTCAAGCATAAAAAAATGTCGATTATCTTATTCGTGTTTGATAATACGTGATTGAAAATCCTGCTTATCTAGCAAGTTAAGAAAAAAACGTGTATTTTAAAATCCTAAATTTGTTGTCTTCATTTACAGGTGATGAGAACATTTTCTCGATGTGAGATGATTGGCAGACGCTTTCCAATCTGCCATGTGCACATTGATGATACCATTGTAGAGGTTTGTCACCTGATCTCCGTTATAATTATATCTATAGCTTTTGAGTATTCAATTTGTCTTGCACGTTAGCCACTTTCGGTTTTACTAAGTCCTTGTTTGTCTCCATCTCTCTCTCTCAAATTTGTTTTTGGTTCATTTTCTCCATTTGAGGAATTTACCTACTAATCTGTTGGTTTGATATCACTGGCCTATTCCTCTCTATTCCGTCTATTTATTGTGTCAAATTTTCCGTTGCTCTATACTTGAAATTAAGTCTTTCCCACTGAAACTAGTAGAGTGAACTGACATTCTTGAGATATATTAGGTTTCAAGCTTTAGCACCCGAGCAACAAAGTTTGGGAGGGAATTGAGTTTTGATCCTGAGAGGCCTGATGGCTGTGAAGAGAGGGATTATGCTCGCTGGAAAAATTGCCTCCAACGGGATTTCACAATAAATGGGTGACTACTTTATCCATTTTAACTCGATCAGTATTCATTTCGATATGTTGCTTTTCCTTTCTTTTGTTTTTCCCTATATTTCTCTTTTACTTGTCATGTTGATTCATCTTTTTCTTGTCCAAAAAATTCATTCAGTCTTGTGGGCATGTTAACGGGAAATGTAACTTGCATGATAGTCTTACCTTCAAATTCATTGTATTGATTAGTTGCTGAATCCCATTTCTTTTTCTTTTGAACTCAGGTTGATGTTTGACCCTTATGCCAAGTTGGTTTATGATTACATTGGTGGAGTGAATGATATTAGGAAAGCTAAAGTGTGCATGTATCTCTAAGCTATTGCTAACTTAATATTCCTTTTGATTTTCTTTTCTCGTCTACGAGTTATTTACATTTGGTACCTCTTTTGTATGAAGGTGCGAACCATTAAACCCGCCAATCTTTCATTGACCGAGGATTGCGGTAAGTCCTATTCCTTCCTTTCTTATAAATTAAAATAGTACCCCTTACTTCAGAAAGAATGATTGTAGTTGTATTTTATTGCTCGTCACTTTCCGAAGAAGTGTGAAAATCATATCGAGTACACTATTTTCTGCTTCAGCTTAGAAGTGCTGATATTGGTGAATTTTTCATCGTCTCGTTTTAAATGGTGATCTAACTGCTTGTGCTTCTATATTTTCAGCTCGTATTCTTCGTGCTGTTAGAATTGCTGCTCGATTGGGTTTTGGACTTTCAAGAGAGACAGCCCTTGCAATAAAAAAGCTATCCACTTCAGTTTTACGGCTTGATAGGGTATACAGAAGGCTTTTTTTCCTCTTTCTTCATGCTCATATTCGAATGTTCTATACACTATTTTGCGTACCTATACTCGTAATGTATTTATTTTCGTTAATCGTGTTTATAGGGAAGGCTTCTCATGGAAGTCAATTACATGATGGCTTATGGTTCTGCAGAGGCCTCGTTAAGATTATTATGGAAGCTTGGTCTTCTGGAGATACTTCTGCCTATTCAGGTACAAAATGTAGTTACATACATAACAAAGATTTGACAAGCCAGATTTATTTCGTTTAATTATCGGTATCAATTAGAATAATAGCTTTATTTTGCAGGCAGCGTATTTTGTCGGCAGTGGTTTTCGCAGACGGGATAAGCAGTACAACATGCTTTTGGTAATTCTCTGTTGGATTCTTTTTTTTTCCTTGTTCCGCACTTGCTTACAAACGAGTATTATATTTGCACCGGCTTTATTTTTGCAGTCTTTATTTTCCAACCTTGATAAACTTCTGGCACCCGACAGGCCATGTCACACTAGCTTATGGTAAAGATTTCTAGTTACTCCACAAAAATTCAAAATTGCAATCAATTTTATTTAAAGGGGCGTTGGATTTAAATGCGATTTTTTTTTTTCAGGTTTTCACTTTTGGCATTTCACGAAGCACTATCGGAAGTGCCAAGAGATCCATTAGTGGTGGCGGCATTCAGCCTTGGTGTCCACAATGGTGGAGATTTATCGGAAGCATTGAGTATCGCAAGACGCATTAATAAACAACACGACATAAGTTTTCAAGAATTAACGGAATCTAAATATATCGATTCCGACAAGCTATTGGCCGAGGTTAGGAGTCTAGCAGCTTCCGTTCAAAGTGCACTCACTCGTATGACAGACGAGTATTCTGTCTCTCAGGCAATGGCACAATACCCCAAAGCACCGTATTCGGATCTTGTAAGCACTTCTCTTCATATGGTACCCGTATTTCAAAAGTATTACTGAAAGTGGCGAAAATTCCTCAAATTTTTATTCTTTATTTTTTTCAGGTATTTTTTCCGATGGCGCTTTACTTGAGGGTCCGGAAGATATTTGAGTGCGTTAAAAGCGGAAGAGAAAGAGGATTTGTACCGAAACACGGTAGTAAGATCGATTACGAATTGTTAGGTATGGGGAGTTTAAGAGAAGTTAGGCATGTATTTGCAAGAGTAGTCTTTGATACCATATACCCCATTGATGATCAACTTGAGGAATAAATGATTATTTGAAATACAATCTGAAGCATGAAATCCTTTGATGTATTGTGCCTGCTTGTAATTTTATTTTTTTATTAAATTAAAATTAATAAAATACCATTATTTTTAATGTTTATTTTGCACATAATATTCGACTTTTACATTCCATGATCAGATTAGGGGTTGAATTAATTTAAATTTAATCAAAATATATATTATTTGTTTTACTAATTAATTAATTATTTAGTTTGTAAGATGTTTGGTTTCTCATATTAGATATTAGAAACAGTGAATTTGAAGCAGAGAACTATACACATCTTCTGAATTCAGTTTATTTTTACGAAAAATTCGCACTGCTACATGAACCGAGGCTTACTTGCCGGTGTCGAGCTTCACTCGAGCATTACCAATTTGCAATAAAATTTAAACAAAAATTACAAAACAGTTAAAACATAAAACCCAGCTACAAAACTTAATCTACTAACCATTCTTTTGCTCAACCACCACCTTTATTGCTTAAGAAACATGGCGGGAAAAAAAAATAATACAATTGGAGAAATAACTTTCTCTCTCCTCATTTTTGTGCAGGAGCAGAACTCCCACCACCAGTAGTAGGCCTGATGAACAAAAGGTTTCATCATTAAACAAATAAAAAATAAAAAATAAATTACTCGATTTTTGCGATGAAATCGAAAAGACAAAATACTTACAGGCCAACAGAAACTTTGAAAGCATCATAGATACCCCATTGTGCTCCAGTGAGAGTACCGATCATCACAATACGGAGAGGGAGGCCTCGGGTACACAGTCCCACTAACCCTAGCTTTTTTACCGCCTGGAATAAATATAAACATAGTGACCGTTAAAAAATTGACGAAAATTAAGAGAGTCGTTAATAACTAATTGTCATTTTCTTTTTGTTTTTTATGGTCGGAGAAAAAAAAAAAAAAAAACTCACATCGCCGACGGTTGCTCCTTTGGCATTGTTAAGGAAAGAGACCAAATTATCGGCAGGGTGCGAAACGATAGCACAAAATACGCCGGCCACGTATCCACCGGCGAAACTAACTCCGAGCTGCAAGTTCTTGCTGCATTGGTCCTTTGGAGATGGAATGGCGTATTTGTAAATTGCCTCGACTATGTTCTCGAACGTGGCGAATTTCATCATTGTATCTAGAAAGAGTTTTATCCAAATTTGATCGTTAAATACATGCGATTTACACGACAATCTCTACGGATAAAATACACATTTAACGCGAAGAATCTCGAAAGGATCGACAATTATAAGTTGGTATATGCTTACATGGAATCTGTCGTCCCCAAAGCGGAACAATCCCCTTGTAAAGCCTGTAGAAAATAAATTAAATTAAACCCGTAAATTACGAGAAACTCTCTTACTCATACTTTTTCGACCAAAAAAAAAAAAAAAGAGGATGCAACAAAAGACGAACATACCCTGAAGCTCCTTCGGCCTTAATAAACTTGGGAAACCCATCGGACAAGCCTCTAGCAAAGCCAGGTTGCGTTTGGACACGAACCTTAACAGCCTCAAACGGGCACAGCGCCACGTCAGCAATGAATTCCGCGGACGCGGACCCCGCTAGGAAAATCAACGTCTTGTATTTAGCTGCATTCTCGGGGCCCGCGATATCGGAGTAGTACTTTTTGAAATATTCGTAGAATCCGAATTTGCATGCTCCTTGCGCGCTGTATCCGATTAGAGTGGGGGCCCACCCCCGGAAGAAACCTTTCACCCCTTGCTCCTTTAGAAGTACTCCGAAACCCGACGAAATGCTCTTGTATTTCGCGGGATCTATCTGAAAATTCGATAAAATAAAAATAAAAAATAAATAAATCGGGATCCGGAAAAATTCTTGAAAATTACTTTGTCGCGTATACGACGTATATGATCAAGTGATGACTGATCAAACCTGCATGTTGCACTTGACGAGATCGAGTGGGGTGACGGTCATATGAGTGAGGCCGCAGCTCAATATTCCTCCGGCCGTACACGCCGCGTAATACGCCGGCGAGAACAACTCAACCCTGCTCTCCTTCGGCGCCGGGATCAAGAAATTCCGCCCTGTACCGGCGGCCCTTGATGGCGGCGCTGCAGATGAATTCACCGACCGGCTCGAATTCGGAGGGTAGGAGTAGAGATAACTTGGGATCAATGATTGCCGTGATGGGTTGTTCTCCGGGAAAGCCATTCTTGATTTTCTTTTTTTTTTTTTTTTTTTTTTTGTAACTTTAAATTTTTTGATGAGTGTCTGAATAACGAGAAATGGGAAAGATTGAAGGTTACCTTAATTTATGTAAGAGAGAAATGATAAGAGAGAGAGAAGAAATGGTCGGAAAATAGAAGGCCGAATTCAAAGGGCAGAGTAAACAGCGTTTCTCCTTCCTTTTCGCGCTCTTTTTGGGACGTTGCCCTTTGCCTTTGCCCCTTTCTATTCACGGAAGTCTAATATAATTTGAAAATTAACTCAACCCACTTCATATTAATTTCAACGTTTTCTTTTTTTCTTCTTTTAATGTATTTTACATTTCCAATTTTTTGTTACTATATTAAAAATACCAAAAAAATAATAATAATAAAAAACACTCCCTCCTGTTTAGAAACTAATAAAGAAGAACAATGCAAAGAGGAATTGAAATAGTACTATAGAGAGAAGCAAGTATATTATTCTTTTGTTCTTCTTGTATGTCCAACTCAATATAATGGATCAATATATATATATATATATACATATATATATATATATATATATATATATATATATATATATATAGTACAAGTAAGACCATGAAATATCATGAGTTAGGGCTGGACATGGGTCGGTTTTATAGGCCAATTGATCCACTTTCGAAGCGCTTCTTTCGGTCGATAAATTTGTTGTCGGGCTGGTAATATTAACCGACCCATATATACATGTCAGTTGGTGGTTTTTAGTTTACTCAAAAGTCGGTTGGTCGATATTATCGGCCTACCGATTTTAATTTTAATAATTTTTTTATTATAAATATTTAATTGTGATTTTTATTTTTTTAATGTTAAAATATAATCCATATATAATATAAAAAGAGGATCTATGCCCTCAATGATTGACATGTGGCAAATGATGATGTCATTTGTCAAAATTGCTTAGTTGGAGTTCAATTGATTAGGTGGATTCTTCAATTGATTAGGTGGCATTTTTATTTATGGATGTTTTTAAGTTTTTTCCTATTTAACATTTACACAATCATTTAATAATTACCACATGTATATATATTATTTCCAAAGTTAATACTTTATAAATTCGAAATAAAAAAATCTTATTTATATTTTCAGTATTTCAAAATATTTTTATTCAAATAAATTCATGAAACTCAATTGTTTTACGAATATTCAAATAATTTTCATAAAAAAAATATTTTTTTAAATACTAAAATATTAAAATAAAGGAATATGTTGTTTTTTTTTCTTTTTAATTTTCAATATTTTAGAATATTCGAATCTCCATTCCATTAAAAATAATAATAAAAAAATGTTTTAGTTTTTAATTGAAGTATTTAATAAATATACACTATTTTTTTATATAATTTTTATTATACCATATTTCAAATTAAAAATAATTATATTATTTAATAAATATGCAACGCACGGTGGATTAATTCTAAATGCAGTAGTTGGTTGTATATTTGGAAAACACTATTTAATATATAATATGGCCCGAATTATAAAACGGAATTACGGATTATGCATTATATTTATTAATTATTATTTCAAATAAAATATCAAATCACCAATATAAAGGAATCTTTAATATTCCAAGATTCCATCATATCATCTTTGATTGATTTAATTTATACTTTAATTCAAAATTGAATGGTAAAAAATAAAAATCGTATCTTCATATTTAATGTTTTTATATTTCAAGATTTTTTTTCCACAAGTTATTATTTTTTTTTGGGTTGTTTCCTTTATTTGTTTGATTTGATTTCATTTAATAATATATAAATCTTTTGAATTTTTAATTTTTCCATACAATTAAGTCCATTTTCAATACTATATAAACCCCTCAATGTTCATTTTATTTTTTTCTACCACCATTCGATTACAAAGTGCACAATGTTCGTATTATACAGTTTCATATTACATTTTTTTTTATCATTTCTTATAAATTATTATAAGTATATATGCATAGTTTTATATTCACAATTAATTTTATATATACATATTAGTACTATTTGTGTTTCTTTCTCTTGGGTTTTAATTTTAATATACTTTTTTTATTGTTTTCATGCAGTTTATTAAATAAAGTTGTGCGTACATTATGAAGATCAAAAAAATTGTTTGCGCTCAGTACAAACAATGTGTTCTTTGCAACGCGTATTTTGATCCTAATTTTGATCCATGTATGTGCGTCTCATGTAGGGAATCAATCAAAGTCGTTCCACGCTCTAGATCTTGCATAATCTTTAACAAATTGGAATTCAATGTATTATGTTCTTCTTGATGTTTTGGTTTCATTGATATTTGTTGTTACACTTAATAAAACAAATAAGTGTATACAATGTAGGGCTGGGACTGGGTTGGGTCGATCGATTACCAGCCTAAAAACCGACCCATCAATCAAACCATTTTTGCTCATATTTGAAAACCGTTGCCGACCCAATCTTTGTGGGTCGGTTGATGGTTGACACCCAAATATTTGGTTTCGAAATGGGTCGGTTGATGGTTTATACCCGCCTCCTAATTCACTTCAAAAAATTTCAAAATTTTTAGTAAAAATATTCACATTTTGCGTAATGTCACGGTGCGATCATCATTTATCAGTTCAAAATAATTAATAATAATTAACGAAAAAATATAAGTAGGAAATTCAAAGTAATTCCAAAGATGCATAAGAGATCATTTAGTGGAGTTTTGTGGACTTTTTATTTAAACTTGGGCATAACAAAACTGGTGGAAGACTTAGGTCAATTTTGTTTCCTTTGTTGATTGTTTTTTAAATTTAAAATGCTAATTATTTTGATAATTTCAATAATCACTTAAGAAAACACGGCCTTTATTTTATATTTTTAATAAAATTTTAATAATATAGTTGGATGACCGATAATTATCGGTCAACCAACTTTTGATGGTATTAGAAACCACCAACCGACCCATTATAGATGGGTTGGTTGAAATTTTCGACCCAATCTAATGGATCGGTTAAAAATTGATTATCCGCCTTAAAATATGGTCGGTAATGGGTCGATCGATGGATAGAAACCAACCCAGTCCCAGCCCTAATACAATGTATCAACAAATTTTTGTTTTTAAATTCTTTGTTTAATTAATATTGTTTCATTTTTTATTATCCTGTCTTTATGTTATTGTTAACATTCTTTTTTTTTTCGCATCATTATTTGTATTCTTTAATATCCGTTGTTTCGGTAAAATTCTTTTATTTCTCCTTAATTCTTTATTTTTTTTCTGTTTGGCAACTTCCATTAATTTTTCCTATCCTAATTTTCTTATATTTTCATTTTTATTCAAAGTTCTTTTTTTTTTTTGCCCCAATGTGATTCTTACCAATTTTTCTTTTGCTTTCATTTTTTCTTATATTTTTATTTTTCTTACAGTTTCATTTTTATTAACTATATTATTATTATATATTATTTCCAAAATTAATATTTTATAAATTCGAAATAAAAAATCTTATTTACATCTTCAGTATTTCAAAATATATTTATTGGTAGTCTTTTTAAAAAAAATAAGTACACTCATTTTTTTTACGAATATTCAAATAATTTTCAGAAAAAAAACATTTTTTTAATATTCAAATATTAAAATAAAGGAATACAGTTTTTTTTTTTTCAATATTTTGGAATATTCGAATATCCATTCAATAAAAATAATTATTAAAAAAATATATTAATATTTTTAAATAATGCATTAAAATTCGATTTCAAATTAAAATATTAATAATATATTATGAAATTTATAATTTTATTATTAAAATACAAAAAAAAAAGACAAAAAAAAAATCGTGTATGTTTTATTTATTTTAAAATTTTCTAAAATCAGAATATATATTTTATGATATGAAATTTGATTTCTTACCTATTTAAGATGATTATATTTAATTGATATAGTTAGTTTAAGGAAAATATTCGATAACCATAAATATTGTTTAATATTTAAAAATCAATTCATAATCAATAGAAATCATGACATTCGAATTGAACTGATTTGATTTCTTAGGTTTAATTCTTACGTTTAATTGTGTTCTATCAGTAATATAATAAGAGGATCTATGCCCTCAATGATTGACATGTGGCAAATGATGATGTCATTTATCAAAATTGCTTAGTTGGAGTTCAATTGCTTAGGTGGATTTTTCAATTGGTGAGTTGTCAATTTCATTTTGGTATGTGTTTAAGTTATTTCCTATTTAATATTTATACACTCATTTAAACAATTACCACATGTATATATATATTATTTCCAAAGTTAATATTTTATAAATTCGAAAAAACAATCTTATTTATATTTTCAGTATTTCAAAATAATATTTATTGAAAAAATTCACGATATTCAATTTTGTTTTACGAATATTCAAATAATTTTCAGAAAAAAAAACATTTTTTTGATATTCAAATATTAAAATAAAGGAATACAGTTTTTTTTTTTTTTTTTTTTTTTAATTTTCAATATTTTGGGATATTCGAATATCTATTCCATGAAAAATAATTATAAAAAAATATTTTATTTTTTTAATTGTACTATTTATCTATATATTAAACATTACCACATATACATATATTCTTTAATGCATTTAATCTATATATAAATTCGAAACATATTTATTCTTTAATAGTATTCATTTTTTTATATTATATAGTATGCATTTATTATATATTTACGTTTTCAATTTTTTTTAAATAACGTATATATTTTTTAATTTTAAAAGATTTTGAAATTTTTTGAATTCTACGCAAAAAAAAAATCGATATTTTTATTATAATAATATTCAGAATCTTTTAAAATAAATTTACTGCATTAATATATTTTATAAATTTAGACTCATGTATTTATTATATTTTATTAATCATTTATATTTGTTATCATTTACAGTTTTTTTTTTTTGGCCAAAAAAAAGATTTTATTATTCCATTATGATGAATCAATAAAAAGATTTCTTACGTTTAATTGTGTTCTATCACTATGACTATCAGTATCGATATCATTATATGTATCAACATTAGCATTGACATTAGTAGTTGTGTATTCGTATTAGCATTATCATTAATATTAGTGTATTTGTATAATGGTATTAATATTAGTATTAATATTAGTAATTTTGTATTAGTGTATTAGTATTATTATTAGGATTATCATTAGCATTAGAAGCAGTATTAGTTTTAGTATTAGTAATAGTATTTGCATTAATATTAGTATTGATATTAGTAGTAGTATTAGTATTAGTATTAGTATTAGTATTAGTATTAGTATTAGTATTAGTATTAGTATTAGTATTAGTATTAGTATTAGTATTAGTATTAATATTAGTATTAGTATTAGTATTAGTATTAGTATTAGTATTAGTTATTAGTATTAGTATTAATATTAGTATTAGTATTAGTATTAGTATTAGTATTAGAATTAACATTAGTATTAGTATTAGTATTAATATTCGTATTCGTATTAGTATTAGTAGTAGTATTAGTATTAGTATTAGTAGTAGTATTAGTATTAGTATTAGTATTAACATTAGTATTAGTATTAGTATTAATATTCGTATTAGTATTAGTAGTAGTATTAGTAGTAGTATTAGTAGTAGTATTAGTATTAGTAGTAGTATTAGTATTAGTATTAGAATTAGATTGAATATGAGTAGTATTAGTATTAGTATTAGTATTAGTATTAGTATTAGTATTAGTATTAGTATTAGTATAGGTATTAGTATTAGTGTTAATATTTGTATTTATATTTGTATAGGTTTTGGTATTAATATTTGTATTAGTATCGGTACTTTTTATTTCATTGATTTTTTGGATTAATTCATCTTGATTTTGAATTGATCCCCATCGCACGGGTGAACTACTAGTATATATTAAAACGTTAAAACTCAAAAACTCATAACACAAATTGATAAACCTCATCGTACTATTCCTATTTTATAATTCTTATTTCTAATTTTTCATTATATATTTACTTATCGTAGAATTTTAATAAAAAACTCTTAATTTTAATGTCAAGATTTTTACAATATAAGTTTTCCCCAAAATTTTGAAAAAACTTTTAAAACATCTTATTATTGTATCAAAATAAAAATAAAAAATAAATAATAAATAGATGGTCGATAATACCAACCAACCACCCATTGTTTACCCGACAAAGTAGGTTACCAACCATTATCCGACCTATAATGGCCGGGCCGATAATATTTTTCAGTTTTCAGCAAAACCTAGTGGCCGCGTCCGATAGATAATATGCCGATAATTACCCGACCCGATCCATGCCCAACCCAATGTGCAACAACAAAAAATGATGTGGAATGGAGAAAGTACTTATTAATTAATAATTATTATCAAAGTTCTATCAAAACGGGTCTCTTTTTTTCTCGTAGAATTTAGAATTGTAGTTTTTCTAAATGAACAATGAGATCGAGCTCGACAAAATAGACTCCAGCTCGAGCATGCGAAAAAGTCACGAGCTCGGCTCGTTCATACCCCTAATCATACTTCATGTCAGAATTATTTTTTGTCTACCTAACCAATTCTTCAAAAATTCCTTAAAAAAAAAAACAACAACGAAAAAGAAAAAAGAAAAAAGCAATTCTTTAATAATAAACTTTCAAGTGTGCAACATGAAGCTTATATAATTAAAAATTTTATAAATTGTTGATATACTTGGCATCATAAAATCTTTTTATCATTATAAAAATAACAAATAAACTACAGTTAATTATTTTTAAATTATGATATAGATTTATCATAATAAAAAAACTTAAAAAACTAATAAAAAATAAAAAATGAGCTCGAGCTCGACAAACTCGACTTGAGCTCGACCTCAAAAAATTAAAGCTCGATGAGTACAAGAGCTCGTTTACACCCCTTACTGTTAACAAAAGCTACATCTTTTTGTTCACAAACTTCATTTTTTAATCAATGATAATTAAAGTACAAAATGTTTAATACATAAAATAAATGATTTAATATTTTATAATCCAATATAAAATTTTCAAATATTAAATAGTAATCAAAATTCCTAGGACCATTTTTCTGAATGTTTTTTCAACGAATGAACTCATAGCCATCTATCTATGTGTCTATGATAGATATTAGACTTTTGACATTTAAATCATGTTTTTCTATATTAAAAATATGTATAAAACACTATATATGATGTCACAGGCATTTTCTCCACCAATCACAAGCGTCCACCTCAGCAGTCAAATTTCTAAATTTAATTAAAATTAACAAAGAAAAGACCAAACGATTTTGGAAGTAATTAGTAATTACAAAATTACGAAAATATTGCTTCGAATTTCATTTTCAGAAATAATAATGGAAAATTTCTCTTCCGTTTCTTATTTTTTCTTCCTTTTCAGCACTGATTTCTGACTCATCAAATATTCATCGATCCTAAACCCTTTCTACCCAGAGGTACAACCATTTCACTGCACAAGATTTCCGGTACAACTACTTTTTTTTTCTTCTTCATCTTCTCCTTCTTGTTAATGCAAAGAATTCATGCAAATTTGACGGATTTCTGGATCTAATTTTGCAATGCAATCGTTTACCGGTTTTTGTTTTGACAGATCGATTGCTGGCCGGAAAGAGGTCGGTTCGTTTTGCAACAGACCGGAATTTCGGCTGCCGTCGCAGGTTTTTGTTGTGTTTCGTGATTCAATTTTTTTATGATTTTGTTCTTGTGAATTTTCGTTTGATTTGGCGAAATGAAATTGTTGTTTTTGTTGATTTTTATGTCCTGTTTCTTTTCTTTTTCTGCAATGTAGATTGAATTGGAGTGGGGAATTGTGTAGAGAAATATATTTAAAGAAATAGTTGTGTTTGTTAAGATCATTGATTTCGAGATTTCGTAGTTGCTGAAATTGATGGCAACCCCTGGAGGACCTAGACCAGGGAATTTCCCCCCAAATTACAACCCTAATTCACTTGCCAACAATATGCAAAACCTTCAAATTAATCAGCCTAATCAGCAGCAGCAACCGAGTAATGTTGTTGGCGGCAGTAGCGCCCCTAGGCCCAATACTTCACCATTCGGCCAACAAGCACCACCTTTTATGGGGGGGCAATCGCGTCCCCCTCCACCTGGCGTTTTTCCGAGGGGTCCCACGCCCACCAATGCTCCTCCTACGCAAACCACATTGCCACCGAATATGGTATCTCAGCCCCCTCCCTTTGCATCAAGACCACCCCCACAGGGGGCATTGCCATCTTCTATCGGTGGTCCTGGTGCCCCCCCTCATCCTGGAACTGGCCCCCGTCCGCCCCCAATGGGCTCGTATGGCCCAGTCGTTAACGGGCCACCTGCATTTGCTCCTGGAATGATGACACCAAGTGGGCCCCGTTTCCCTCCTGCCATGGGCGGCATGCCAAGGCCGTCGGTTGGTCCACCACAATCTCCGACAATGTCGTCATCTGGGGCATCTTCTCAGCCCCTGCAAATGCGTCCAAGCTTTGGTAGTCCACCTGCTGGTGCACCACCGCCTTCCATGGGGCAACCAGGCCCGCCATTTCAAGCTCCACAGTTTTCAGGCCCACTGCAAAATGGGCCGCCGCCTCCTTATGGGATGCAGACGTGGTCATCACAGCCGCAGCAGGTGAATTTTTTGATTGTATATTCTTGTGAGATTATTGTCTTATGGAGGATTCGTTGGTTCTTTCATTGGTTGGTATGTTTTCATTTTGATGTGTGCCTGTTGAAGACTCGTATAAGTTTGTGGAGTGAATGTTGACTGATTAATGTGTGTTCGAATAGCGGTTAGATTAATGAAACGAGCTAGTTCTATTATGGTGGTTGCAACTATTAGATCAAATGTCACATTCTGACGTACATGGACAAAGTTTAACTATTTGCACCATAGGGATAGTTAAAAATTGCTATGTATCAAAACATGGTATGCCCAATTCCCTAATTTATACAAGCTTCTTCAGTTATCTGTTTGTGAAACTTAGTAACCATGTATCTAATCTTGATACGGTTAGATCCTTCCCTATTTGTATTTTTTTCGTCAGTTTTACATTGACGTGAAAAACATGATAGAACAGCAATCTTTAATAACAATGATCAACTTTATTTGTTTATTGGTAAAAATGTATTCGTAAACCCTTGTAATCTATTGTAATTGTCTCTTTTTTTTTTTTTTTTTTTTTTTGGGTATATGGGAATGCAATCAAAAGTCCTTTTATGATTTTTAGATTTAATAATTATTCTCATTGTTTTCCTGTCGATATTCTGTTTTATTTGAGGCACAATTTGTAGATTTAACAATTAATCTCTTTTTGCTGGAAATTCTTGAAATCTGAAATTGTTAGAAAAGCTATTGTCTGTTTGTCTCCGGATTTCTTGTTAACCAATTATTTATTCATACATTTGTTTCCATAAAGAGCACATATATAGCACGGGTTTTTCATAAATAACTGACTAACATTTTGCTACATGTCCTGGACTTGGAGATTTTGACTTTTTTTTGTTTCATTTATCTGAATGACCTTGCTTCAATTTCAGGAGTATACATAAGACCTAGATTTTTCACATCTAATTAAGTTTAATGCAGCTTTTACCTTGTCTTTGGGTGTTCAGTGAATGATGAAACTCAATCAAATCAACTTCTTCATTACACCATTATATTGTGTTGCTCAAGCTGCCTTTTAATTTCTAAGTCAAGTATTTGGTTTAGGTGGTTCCACCTCCTCCCATTCCTGGTCATATGCAGCAGCAGCAGATGTTTGGAGTGACACCACCATTTCCAAATCAATCAATGGCTTTCAGTCAAACAGGGCCTTTAAAAATTGATACAACCCAGATTCCCCGTCTTACCTCAACTTCTGCTGTAATTTTGCATGATACTCGCCAGGATAACCAGGCAAACCCTCCCCCGGTACGTATAATTTTTTTTTTTTTTTTTTTTTTTTTTTTTTTGTAATATAAATATATTTATTCCAAATCTTCTTTGATGTTGTATTTGTCTAGTACTACAGTTTGAGTTCACATTATCTGCTCTAATGGTTAACTGAGTGGCATATTGACCTACGCCATAGCATGTTAACATGTTTATACGGTGTCTTTTTTTCCTGATTCTTTCAATTCATCTACCCTTGTGAAGCCTGCAACAAGTGATTATATTGTCAGAGACACTGGAAATTGCAGTCCACGTTACATAAGATGTACTACACACCAGGTTAGATATCTCTTGGGGTCAGTATTTTTTTGAGGTTCTTTCTAGAAATTGGTATCTATTTTCTTATGTTGTTATTCTGATTTCATTATCAATTTCTTCATAATCAGTTTTAGTTGGGACTTGCCCCATGAGATTAAATTGCAAATAACACCTGACGCTTTTGTTTGTTTTATCAGATTCCATGTACTGGTGATATTCTATCGGCATCTGCAGTGCATATGGCTTTGTTGGTCCAGCCTTTAGCTCTTCCACATCCATCCGAGGAGCCCATCCAAGTAATATGATTTTTTATCTTCATTATTCTGGTGGCATAATTCCATAGAGTTATTGTGCAACTTGGCATTATGGAGTAATTTGTTTTCTATAATGATGCCAATAATATGATCATGTCATCAGTTAATGTATTTTCATGCAAATCTATGTGTTCTTCGATGGATGAACTCATGCACAAATTGTTTGAGTAAGTTGGTAACATGGTCTAAGTTTGATATTGACCTGTTGTTTGATGCTTGAATTCATATTTTATCTGCTGGTTTTTCGTCCCTCTCTTGAAGCAAATTGGTCCACGAGGCATGGTTCATTGTTTACTAAGGAGAAGAATTAATTGCAACTGATAATTTTGTGCCTCGTGGAAATTGACACTATATTTGGTGTTATTTTGGGGTTTTTGTTTGTATTATTGAATGGGATAGGGGAATGCTGGAGAATCAAAATGTGTTTCGTTTGATGTTTCGGAAAGTAACGACTTCGATATATATGATAATATATCCGCTCGAAATGCGTTTGATTGGATCATATTTGAATTGATTTTTTTTTCTTGTTACTAATGCCATGTCCAGCTCTGACAGTATCTTGTGTTGTGGTCATATTATGGCGATGATTGAAAAGTATGTACCTACACTAAGATAAAATTGGAAGATGTATGTATATATAATCAATCTTGCCTACTTGTTCAGTGTTGCGTTTCACAAATAGACTTGAATCTCATGGACATAACACCTTTGTTCAGGATAATATCATAAATTGTTGATCTGATGTAAATTACTATACTTGGTAGGTGGTTGATTTTGGGGAAAGTGGCCCTGTTCGATGTTCTCGTTGCAAAGGTTACATTAATCCTTTCATGAAGTTTATCGATCAAGGAAGACGCTTCATTTGTAACTTATGTGGTAAGGTTTACCTTTTCCTTGGATGTCTATGTAATACATTTTGTTGGTTGTTTTTGCATAGTTGGAAACACCTAGAAAGGTTAAGAAAATAAACGGCACAATATTGTCAGTGTGCTAAGCGTCAAATTAATGATAGTTGAATGCTATGGCAGCAGTTCACCATTATATTTTTATATGTGCTTAGTTACTGCTGTTACGGGCATTTTTCATACCTTTCGTAAATGGTTTTCATTTTCAAACTGTTTGTCTTGAAAAACATCTGAAGTTTCAAACTATTGATTTTTGTTGCTTATGGATTTCTGTTGCAGGATATACGGACGAAACTCCACGTGACTATCACTGCAACTTAGGCCCAGACGGTCGACGAAGAGATGCTGATGAAAGGCCTGAGCTTTGCAGGGGAACTGTTGAGTTTATTGCTTCCAAGGAATACATGGTTAGTATCCCATGCAGTCTAGATCTTCACTTGGCAAGCTTTGATAGGCATGATGTTTTTCTTTTTCTTTTTTGAACTAAGATAGGCATGATAGTTAATGGTAAGAAGAAATTGCGCGTAAAACATTCACATTAACTAGTCATAACAGTTCTGATAACGTAATAACCACTTTAATTAGCTTTCATTGGGGCAGTAACTTCTAACTGGCTTGTAGATCTTGTGGACAAAGCTAAGATATGGGCTAATAAGATAGTTGTTAATAATTTGAGACATGTAAAATATTCTTTGTATAGGTTTAAGCTGAACTGGAGTTATAAGTAATATGCGTAATGTAACCAGCATCATGCGCTTTCTTTGTTAACCACCAGTTCCTTTTGCAACTTTGAGTTACGGGACTTCTCCAGTGCAGACCAAGAATAATATATTCATTTGATTTATTAGCATGCAGGCCCTAGGGATAGGATAGCATGGCCTACTTTGCCCCGGTTTCATCTGTTGCTGGATACAATATTTTTACAAAGCATTTAAAACCTTACTAAGATTCTAAAGACCCTTTTTTCTTATTTGATTCATCAAATGTTACTTCCTCATTCTTATGTTGTTTATCATTTACATTTGTTGACATGTATTTCAGGTGCGAGATCCAATGCCTGCAGTATTTTTCTTTCTTATTGATGTATCAATGTACGCTATACAAACTGGCGCTACTGCAGCAGCTTGCAGTGCAATCAGTCAAGTTATCTCTGACCTCCCTGTAAGTTCATTTCTGACATCCCATGAATATAGTTCATGTATTATTTCTTCATTAAAGTTGATGTGAGTATTGACTGGTTCCCCTGAATTTTTGGGAATTCATCGTTGAATATCCCAAGAGAAAAAAACTTTTGGCTTAGGATTAAATGATTAATGATGTGTATAGTTGTCCTTGCGGTATTGTTCCAAATGTTCTTTATGCTTTCTAAGTGGTGCCATTTTTCCAAATAACTAGGTAGCTGCCAATTGTTTTCTTACAAAGAATTTAGTAGGAGGTAATTTTGTTTAAGGTTTATGTATTTGCAAGAGCTATAGAACCATTAATTAATTTATTTGCCATTTTACCTCGTAAATTTGTTAACCATTTCAAGGTAACTTTCGGACCAGAAAATACTTTGTTTTCCACAGAAGAGGACCAGCATTTGGTTGGTTATATTTTAATTCCCAGCTTAACATTATCGTTTGACCGTTTTATTGCAGGAGGGTCCTCGAACCATGGTGGGCATTGCTACATTCGACTGCACCATCCACTTTTACAACTTAAAACGCGCATCGCAGCAGGTTGGGGGCCTTTTGTTCATCTAATAAACAAATTATCTTGTCGTTAAAAATATTTTATTCTCATTTATCTGGATATGAAAGCCACGAGGCCTACTATGCTGTTCATCTTATCCGTTGAGCTAGATAATGACTATCATCACTATTGAATCAAACATTGCTACTGTATATGCTTAACTTATCTTTGTTCTGTTCCACTCCAGCCACTAATGCTTATAGTTCCTGATGTTCAAGATGTCTACACTCCTCTTCAAAGTGATGTTATTGTTCAAATTTCTGAGGTTGGCTGTCATAATTTCTTTTCTGTTGTAGCTTTAAATTTTTGCAAATTGATTTTTAGTTACATATACTCTCTCTCTCTACCCTTTGTTTTCATCTTTTAACTTGTTTTGAGTATGGGGGAAGAGTAACTGGTTTATGCCAGGATGTTATGGTTTTGCTTACATAAATATTAGCCAAATGATTGAAATAGTTTTACTTAAATGCAGTGCCGTCAACATTTGGAGACATTGCTAGAAAGCATTCCTACAATGTTTCAGACTAATAGAACTGTTGACTCGGCTTTTGGTGCTGCTGTAAAGGTATGAGACCAATGATAATATTATATTCATCTAGATTGTGATACATAATATTTGTACCTTCTTCTTTCTTACTTCAGGCGGCTTTCCTGGCGATGAAAAATACCGGTGGCAAACTTCTTGTTTTCCAATCTGGTAAGCTAACAATTTGTTTTCATATAGAAAAAGCTCATAAGTACGTCCAAGCATAGCCAATAAAGCCGTAAAAGTCATCATGTTGAACTTGTTTGTCTTCGAAATTGTTGTTTACATTCTTAGGATCCTGTCTGTAAAATTGTGCTTCGCATGACTCTAGTTAGATAAATGATCCTGCCTTTATATTTTTTCGTTAATAATATGCATATACATATTTTTATTTATTAATTTAGTATATTGTTGTTTCTTCTTCAACTTCTTAGTTGCTCGGTAGTTGGTACTTATAGGCTTTTCAACATGCTGTATGTTGTCACTTTGTGGCACTTCATTCGATGGAGTTGTTCAAAACATTATTTATTTGACTTTCTAGGTGACTAGACAATTTTTACTAAAGTATTATTTATTTGATGATTTCTGATGTTACAGTCTTGCCTTCAACTGGTATTGGATCTCTTTCTGCAAGAGAAGCAGAAGGCAGAAGTAATTCATCGGCAGGTGAAAAGGTACAATTGCTGTATATAAGATTTAAATGCAGCTCAAAATTTAAATATCTGATTGATTCATAAAAACCTGCATTTTGGATTTTGCCCCGTATCTGTTATTGAGTTTTTCTGTATCTGTAATAGGGCGTCAAAAATCAGTTGTCTGGTAAGTGGTACCAAAGATTCTATATGCTCATGACTTCCGTTTCTCCCTGGATTTCAGGAAGCTCACAAATTACTCCAGCCAGTGGACAAAACGCTAAAGACCATGGCCATTGAACTTGCAGAGTACCAGGTGACTTTTTACTGTTTTGTCCCAACAACACGTATTGTTTCCAACATCTAAAATCGCTTTTTTTTTTTTCTTTTTGCCCCTCCGGATTTGGGATCCATTCATATTCTATCCTTGTCATTCTTTTTAACTCTCTCTGTACACTTTCAGGTCTGTGTTGACTTGTTCATTACAAGTCAAACGTATGTGGATATTGCTTCTCTCTCTGTTATCCCAAGAACTACTGGAGGCCAGGTATTTTTCTAAAAAAAGGGCTTCTTCAACCTATATTATTCGAAGTGATCATTTCATATTTGGTGACTGTAACATCTATAATCCCAGTATGAACCTCATCCATCGTCTGAAAGCATTTCGTTAGTTGACTAAAAGTCAGTTTGTTATCATATAGAACACTTCTCTTGATTGATGGCTTTTCTTTCTCTCCAGGTTTACTATTATTATCCTTTCTCAGCTCTTTCTGATTCTGCTAAGCTTTCCAATGATCTTCGGTGGAATGTTACAAGGCCCCAAGGATTTGAGGCAGTGATGCGTGTTAGATGCAGCCAGGTGACTTTCTTGTACATTGGATTCTAAGCTTGTTATTTGTGAAAGATCGTATTTCTTTTCTCTCTTTTATCTATATATGTATAGAACAGCAAGTGTTTGATGGGTAAGAAGTGAAAGTTTTTGTTTTCTTATTAGGGTATTCAAGTTCATGAATATGCTGGAAACTTCTGCAAGCGAATCCCAACTGATGTGGACCTACCTGCCGTATGTCTTTCTCGTTCTATCCCTCCATACAAACGTGAAAAATATAAACACATGCATCTCTATTTCTCAAAATAAATTTTAGATAATGATCGTTGTTTGTGTTGATAAAAAGGCAGATTAAGATAAATCATAGAAACAGAACTTGGTGAACCTAACTTTGTTATATATGTAGAATATTAATTGGACATATGGCTTCCTTGCTTTGGCTTTTATTTATTGTTTATTTCATATTTGATCCAGATATTAGCCACAAATATGGAGTTTAATCACATTCACTTGTTAGTCTTTTCCAATTTATGTTTACTACCGGTGAAGACTTTTTGCACTTCAATGGATCTTCAATTTTTCAGATCGACTGTGACAAGACAATAATGGTGACCTTAAAACACGACGACAAATTGCAGGAAGGATCAGAGTGTTCTTTTCAGGTATAACTATAATTCACTGATACAATGCCGTCTACTTGGAACTTTCGTATGTTTTCCTGATTTGTGGAAAACATTTTCATTATTTTCCTGGGGAAAACAACATTCTTTCATTTATTCTCTTCCGCTTCTCTACGTTGGAGAAGTATTTGGTCATCTAATCATTTTGTATGTTTTCGCTGTCTTAGTGTGCTCTTCTATACACAACTGTGTATGGCCAAAGAAGAATCCGAATCTCGACCTTGTCTTTGCCATGCACCAATATGCCGAGTAATATATTCCGATCTGCTGACATAGACACACTATTTTCCTGTATCTTGAAGCAAGGTAGTTGGCTCTTCCTATTTTGTTAGACTTGCTTATTCATTTGATGATAGTTTCTCCCCATTACTTCTTTTTTTTTTTTTCCACACATGGACCTATAATGAATTTGGCATCTGCTATTTTAGCATTTTGAAATTATTTCCGGCTCATAGACAATATCTTGCACTGATCTATTTTACTGACTCTGCTACTTTGATTATTTTATTATATGACAGCGGCTGATGAAATTCCTTCAGCTCCTCTTTCTCAAGTTAAGGATCGAGCTACAAATGCTGTCATTAACGTTCTTTGTTCCTACCGCAAGTCCTGTGCTACAACACAATCTATGGGACAACTTATACTGCCCGAATCACTTAAAATGTTGCCCCTATATTTACTTGGTATGGTTCATTTCATCTATCTTTTTTTTTTGATAAGTAGGTTCATTTCATCTATCAATCATAGATAGTTTTTCCTCGTTTAAACATAGTAGTTCGTGCTGAATGCAGTTCCAATTCCAGGTTGTCCTGGTTACACATAGTTCTGTATATTTTGGATGTACATTCTTCTATATTGCTGTAGTTTAACACCTTTATATTTGATCACTGAAAGATTCGATAAAACTTGTTAATTGGGCAGAGTTCAATAAAATGTTGATGAATCAAATGCCACCTCATAATCAAGAAGTGAACCTTTTTGTGTAATTATTGATATCGTGTAATATGTATCATCATGAAATAGAATATGAAAGATCATTACGCTATTTTCTTATTTGTGTACATATATCATATGTGGCATTTTATTTTTAATATATATATATATATATATATATATATATATATATATATATATATATATATATATATATATATATATATATATATATATATATATATATATATATATATATGTATATATAGATGCTGTACTTTTGGTTTTAAACAATTATGTTCTGCCTTTTCAGCTTTGCAAAAAAGCAATGGATTGCGGTCTGATGGAAGAATTGATGATCGGTCTTTCTGGATAAATTACGTTTCCCCTTTGCCTGCTCCTTGTGTAATCCCGTTTGTGTACCCTAGGATGATAGCCATTCATGACCTCGATGAGAAGGTATGATTTTTTTATTTTTTTTGGCCAATAAATGGTTTCATTATTGTTTGTAACTACTCGTCTCATTTCTTAATCCTGACATTTCAGGAGCTGGACGATTCCATTATTCCTACTCACATTCCACTTAGCAGTGAGAACATTTCTGACGAGGGCATATATCTTCTTGAGAATGGTTACGACTGTTTGATTTATGTTGGCAATTCTGTGCCGAATAATGCTCTGCAACAGTTTTTTGGTATTTCATCAGTTGAGGAGATTCCAAATCAGGTATTCTATCACATGCTCGACTGTTTTGAGATTCTTATCTGAAAAATATACTCGATATCGTAAATTTTCTTATTTATTGTCATCTCTTAAACATGTCGTAACCATACTCTGTGTTCTCTTATCTGTTGGTTTTCTTTCTTTGTTCCTTACAAGATTCTCTGAATTATTTAACTGTACATATTAATTTCCTTTCGGAAAATAATATCAGTACATGCAAAAGTTGGGTTCTTGGCAGCGTACATGCACATGAATCTCCCGTTGCAAAGAAACTAACAAATTTACGGCATTTTCTCTCTCTAGTTTGTTTTGCAGCAATACGACAATCCATTGTCAAAGAAGCTGAATGCTATTGTAAATGAAATAAGGCGGCAGCGGTGCTCCTACCTACGGTATAAATAGTTCTTTCATTGATACTCGACACACTCAACTATTTTCGACATTTTTTTCTTCTTCTCATTTTCCGTTTTCTCTTCCTTATCTTGCAGGTTGAAATTGTGCAAAAAGGGAGATCCATCAGGTTAGTGAACGAGAAATTGTTTCCTTACATTAAGCAAATGATAGATGAAAATGAAAAGAGTGAAAAGCGAAACACAGTTTTGAGTAGTGATGAAGTTCAAAAGCGAAGATTTAAATATTTATTTTATTTTATTTTATTTGCAGGGATGATGTTTAACTCTTACATGATAGAAGACAAGACGGCTGAGGGGCTGTCGTACGTTGAGTTCCTAGTACATATCCATCGGCACATTCAGAGTAAAATGGCTTGAATATAGATACAATACACACACAAGTTATGTTAGAATTCTTTTTTTTTTTTTTTTTGATTATTAACTTCTTAAGAGGAACAAACTGATGAACTGGAATACTAATGAAGCTGGCAGAATTTGGATTTGTTGGCCTTGAGGGGTAGTTTTGTCAGAAACAGAAACAACTGGCTTTGTTAGTTTTGTTGAGGTGAATGAATGGCTAGTGTAAGAACTTACAATATCTGGATTTTTTTTTAGTAGTTGAATTGAACACATCTACTTTTTAGTCCCCCATATTTTGCCACATTTTTCCAAACTTGAAATGCAACAAGTTTGTCTTTAGATTGATCTTTTATTGCATTACTTTGTTTGCAAATTGCAATATTCTTGGTTTTAACATTTAAAAATGAATATAATTTAAATGGTATATGGATATTTGTGTCCAAATATTGGTGATAATAGTTGTGGTATGTGGTTCTAGTTTAAATTTATATTTAAAAATAAGTATAATTGACTTTTTAAATAGTTCTGGTATGGTTATAGTTTGAGATATACTACATGGTAATAAGTAATTATAGATTCACTAAGAAAACAAAAGAAAGGAAGAGTTACTGCTGAAGAAGCTTCAACAGATGAAGAAGCTTAGTTTTCTGTTACTGCTCTGTCACGTGTTCTCATTCAGAATCTATCGGCGGTCGCACCAATAGCCCAGCATAAAGTATAGTCACCGGAACTCGAAGTCTGACTACAACCACTTAGTTTTTGGTCAACTCTGTCACCCATACCTTCAATCTCACTGGTTCGAACTCTCTCGTATTTCCTTCACTCAGATCGACCAATAGAGATCTAAAGAAACTAGAAAGAAATTCACTTGTGACTGACAAAAAAAAAATTTGTCTCAAAAGTCAATAGATAAAACAAGAAATAGTACCTCCAAATCATGTATCGTGTATCAAATCAGTCACAAAATCAGGTCCTATTTTACCTAAATACCACTGTTTAAGCACATGTTAACACAAGATAAAATCAGTAGTGGTTAGTTGAGAATGCATTACATATTTACATGGGAGTCATGGAGACATTTAATTTCAAGATAATATTAAAAAAATAGAATATAATTATTATGAAATAAGGATGTTATAATTATAAATTCAATTTTTTTAATAATTTCAATATTGTATCTAATATAATGATATCAAACATCTTACTAATTAAATAACAAACTAGTTAATAGTGAGCTAATCCAATCCAATTCAGTGTAATCTGATACAGGTAACGAAACGAGAGCGAAGTCTAATTTATTTGTAATATAGCTTCTATTACTTGATTGGAGTTTGTTAAAAAGGAGAAAAATGTTTATTAAAAAAGAAAATAAGGACAGAAGCACGTGACATAATCACTAGGGTCACATGCAATTTGTATTAGACTATTAATCAATTAATTAATGGGTAAATTCCAGCCCCTCTGCCCAAGAACCACTTTACCGCCTCGTACTTTTAATTTCGTCGATTTATCCCCTTGTACTTGTACAATTTTCCAATACAACCCTCTTCGTCAACTTTTTTCGATTTTGACTTTGACGCCATTTGGTCAAGAGTCAAAATATTGACGTAAATATTGAATTTTTTCGATTTTGACTCACGAAATTAGAAAAGAGAAAGTTTCACACATTCATATATTTTTTTTCTTTGCATTTGGTGAAATCGATCAATTTTTGGGTCTTGATTTTTACTAAGTTAGGGGTTCAATTTGGGGATATCTTGGAAGGGGAAGTGGTGGGAGAAGAAGAAATGACAATATTGACGGAGGAGAAACGACGCGTTATAGGCAGTGGCAATTTTATAATTTACAGAGTTGACCAAATGGCGTTAGAGTCAAAATTGACAAAAATTGAAGGAAAGAGCTGTATTGGAAAATTGTACAAGTACATGGGGTAAATCGATAAAATTGAGAGTACAAGGGGGTAAAGTGACTCTCAAGCAGAGTACGAGGGGGTAAAGTGGAATTTACCCTTAATTAATAATATGTATCCAGTTGTCCAACTAAAACGGGAAGTCATGTGATCATTTTAATTAAAGTCGCTATCACCCTCTATTTAACGTCCCACTTAATACTATTTTCACTATCAACACGTTTCTTCGTAACAGAGATAATTCTGTTATTGATGGATGCCACACTAATTTCTCTAGTGTCAGAACTATTTTGTTTAGATGGACAAAATTACCCTTATATTAATATTTGATGTTTACTCATACATACATATGTTGTCGTGAAAAAACACAAATATATCATTTGTAAGAATAATAAAAATAATGTAATAATTGATATAAAATATAGATACATAGTCATGGTTGGAATAGAATAGTAAACTTTGACAATTGATATAATTAGAGTCATCATATATATATATATATATATATATATATATATGATGACTCATCTCCTAGTAAATAGTATTTTCTCTTTCCAAATCAAATTGATTGGATCCATTGAACTTGTACCTTATTAACAATTATAGAAATATTGAAATAAGTAGCAAAACATCTTGTGCTAATTTCAAAATGTACTTTAGTCAAGAAAGGAATTATTGCTTGAATCCCATTATTATTTTTGTTGTTCCTATAAGAAAAGAAGAAAACAATTTCCAATTGTTATCTTAAGTGGCTAGCAAGTTATAAAAATACCCAAATTACCCTTATCTGGATTGGTATATTTTCTTGCATCATTTAAATCGCATATAATAAATATCCGTAACCACTAATTATATCACTAAATTTATTTGATTACCCAAACTAAGCAAATTAAAATAATTGTGAAAAAAAACGTAATTATAGTATAGTTGGTGGGTAAGGAAAGTGTGACGCCTAACGATATGAGTTCAATCCCTCTACCAGTCGTTTATTCAGCGGACATATATGACCATGAATTCCTTTTTGAAAAGAAAATTCTAATTGTGAAATATGAGCAAGACGATACAAAGGCCAAGAAAATACATTTAATTATAGTTTTGACTCGTAATTAAGATCCCTACATAGCAATTTTGTTGGCACAAACATCACATTCAAATAATTTTACTCGGAGGGCAAATGAGGTATTTCGCAAAAATATCATCTGGAAACAGCAATTGCTGCTCTGGCAATATAACATATGTCACCCTCCAAAACTATGAACCCAAAAAAAAAAAATATTCAGCCGTCCAAGAAACCATTTTTCAAAAGCAAAAAACTCCGCCTACGAAATTCAAAAATAGCAAAGAAGATAGATTATCATGCATGCATATATATATATATATATAGATACAACACTTGTCAGAAAAAGCTAATCGGTACACATAAATGCGCACACACCCCCTCCCCTTCCCCTTTAATTTCCCCTCTCTCTCTCTCTCTTCTCTCTCTCTCTAGAATTCTCTCTCCCCTTCGTTTTGTCCGTCTGAAATTCCTATGCTCCAACGTTGTACCATACTATGTATTTATTGCCGGATAATTAATCCTTATTTTTATTTTTATTTTTTATTTTTGAGTAAAATCTTTGTTTAAAGAGATCAAAAATCTCTCCCATTTAAAAAAAAAATCTTCTTTCATACTTGTTTGGTGCGATCTATGGCGGCTTTGGCAATCAGTTCTGCGCCGGTTTCGTATGATTTTGGAGTAAGTTTTTTCTCTTCTCACTTGTTTCGAGTTGAATTTCGTTTTTTGCTTTGATTCTTTGTTTTCTCTTACGGTTTTAATTTTGATTTTTTTTTTATTTCTATTTTTTTTTGCAAATGGAGTGAACTGATTTTTGGTGAATTTTGTTTTTACCAATCTCTTTACTCTCTGGTTTTTGGGTGAGAGATCATGGTGATATGAAAAAGGGTAAATTACACTGCCACCCCTGAGGTAACGTTAAATTACGAAAATTCCCCTCATGTTTGGGTAATTACATTCAACTCCCTCAACTATGAATCTTCTTACACGTCCACCCTTATGGTGTTGAATTCAACAAAATCTCTTCTAAATTCTGTGGAATGTTCTTTAGTTTGTACTTGTTTTGAAGAAAAATGAAGTTTTCTGATGCACCACAATCTAATATTTACAAGTCAAGGGACACATCTTACGAGCATCTCCTTTCGAAATGTGGAGCTCGAATGGGGTTAAACGGATACAAATTGGAGAATATTTCACATAATTTAGAAGATTCTACTAATTTGACATTACAAAGATTTATAGTTCAGAAGTGGTTGTAATTACCCAAACTATGAGGGGTTTTTTTCCTTCGTAATTTGGCTTTACCTTAGGGGTGGCCGTAATTTATCCAAAATAATAAATAGTAAGTTCAATTAAAAATTATCATTTTTTTATTATTATTATTTTCTTTTTGCCCCTTTCGTCATGTTATTAGTATAATGCAGTTGTTCTTGATGAATGGAAGCTTTATCTTCTTATATAAGTGAATTTATTTCTCTTGTTTGGCAGAGTAATGATGATTTGCAAGATGAGTAATTTTTAATAATTTAATTAATGATGGATCATTTTCTATAAAAGTAAATCATCAGCTCGTAATTGCACGAGAGCGGGTTTTTACCCGGTTCGCTTATGTGGTTGCGGTCGGGTTTCTTTGTCAACAAAAATCAAATATAAAAAAGAAAAAAGAAACCATCAGCTCATAATTAAACGGAGAAATCTGGTTATAGAAAGGCATTGCCAGGAATTTATTACGGTGGAATATATAGTTAAAATCGATTAGTATGCCCGATAAATTAATTTTGGTTGGTGTAAACACCATTTTTTTTTTTTTTTTTTTATCTTTCTCGAAATAAATTATTTGATTATTTCACATTGCGTAATGCAAAACTTCTAGAACAATATTAACGGACGTCGAATTTCTCTTTATTGCATTGGAAAATGTGCAGAAAGAGACATGGAGGCAAACACTGATTTTGTCATTTCAAAGCATTGGAGTGATTTACGGTCGTTTGAGCACAGCTCCACTTTACGTACTCGAATCAATCGATTCGGAAGATATTACGTCTCCCGATGAAATACATGAACTCTTCTCGTTTATTTTCTGGACTTTAACCATCATTCCTTTGCTCAAGTACGCTTTTATCGTGTTGAGAGCTGATGATGATGGAGAGGGTATATATAATAATCTCGATTTTTTTAATTTTTTATTTGGGATTTAAAAGAATATATATTTTTAAATTATGTTGAATCTTGAAATTAATCGGGAAAAAAAAATCGTGGATATTTTCCCGCTCCGCAGGTGGTCCGTTTTCGTTGTATTCGTTGCTTTGCAGGCATGCTACGGTGGGGCTTATTCCGAGCAATAGACGTTCGGACAACATTTTACATCACGAAGAAGAAGAAAGTCCTTTCAAGGGCAAAATGGGAAATAAAGCTCGAAGGGTTATCGAAAAACACAAGTGCAGTCACTATTTGCTCTTGTTTCTCGCTTTGCTTGGTGCTTGCATGATGTTGAGCGACGCAGTTCTTACCCCTGCTATTTCTGGTTCGCTAATCGATTATCTTCAATTTTTTATTATTATTTCAAATTAATCATTGAAATAATTCGAAATGGCAACTAACTCTAAAATTCCTGTGCAAATCCAGTGTTATCGGCAACATCAGGTCTCGGACGATCACTGGCAAAAATCTCAGCTAAATGTAAGAGTTTTCTTGCAGTAATGTCAGGGGTAAAATAGTAATTTTTACTAACTAAAATTTATTAACTTTGTTATGCCAGTTTTCTCTTCGGATAGAACGAAAGACCATGCGGCAGAAATCTTGAAGAAATGTAAGTCACCGATTGGATTATAATTTTTTTTTTATTGTTTACGTTATGCTCACAGTAATTATCATAGTAAAAGAAAATCGAAAAATTCCTAAAATTTTCTCATTTCAATATTTCCAGATGTACCGACTCCCGCTGCATGCGCAATATTAGTTTGCCTGTTCACTTTGCAGCACCACGGGACAAAGAAAATCGGGTGCATATTCGCTCCAATTGTTATCGTGTGGCTTTTCTTGACCAGTGGATTTGGTCTATATAATATTATTTATCACGATACCCAAATTGTACACGCAATTTCTCCGGTCTATATGCTGAGGTTCGTTCAGAAAATCGATCTAAAGCACTGGAAATTACTAAGTAGCATTATCTTATGCATTGCAGGTTCGCTTCGGTCTTATTTTTTTTAATTATTATTAATTTTTTTTTTTAAATTACTATAGTATATTCGACTTACTTCAATATATTTGATTTTTTTAACCTATCTTAATCGGTAAGCACTTCTAAATCGATGTTTTTTTATGACTCGTTTTGTAACCAGGAACGGAGGCAATGTTTGCTGATCTTGGTCATTTTTCGAAGAAATCTATCAAGGTAGGATCATAATATATATATATATATATATATATATATATATGTGTGTGTGTGTGTGTGTGTGTGTGTGCGCATGTATTCAAGAAAACTACATTTGAGGATTTTATAATCTTGTTTCGATTTTTATTACAGATAACCTTCATCTGCTTCATATATCCTGTCCTTTTGTTGACTTATGCCGGACAATTCGCATATGTTTCCAAACATCTTGGTGCAGTCGACGCTTTCCACCTCAGCGAATCTATATCTAATAGTGAGATTATTTTTTTTATTCCCTTTTTTCTTCTCATTTTCCTCTATAATTGTTACTTACGATTGAAATAAATAAATAAATAAATAATTTTCAGGGGCACTTCAGCACGTATTTGCGGTGTTATCGTTGTTTGCTTCAGCTGTAGGAAGTCAGGCAACCATTACAGCTGGATTCTCGATAATAAACCAGTGTCAGGCATTAGATTGTTTTCCCAGGGTTAAAATCGTCCATACTTCCGAACAAATACTCGGCCAAGTTTACGTACCCGATGTGAACTGGCTGTTCATGACTTTGAGCATAGCAATCACCATCGGCTTGCACGATATTGCACAACTTGGAAAAGCCACAGGTATCAATGATATTTTATTTGCATTTCTAAAATAACTATAGACAGTTATTCGATCCAAATATTTCCGATTTTTTTAAAAATAAATTTTATTACGAATTCTGAAAGTTCCAATTTTCGATTTCTCCGGATTCTTTTATTGGAACTGAATTGGAATACTTCTTAGATTCCGTTTTCAGATCCGATTTTAATTTCAAAAAATCCAATTTATTTCGAAAATTACACATAATATCAATACCCAATTTCGAATTTTCATTCCAATTTTCAATTTCTGAAATTCCAATTTCAAATTTTCAATTTCCGAAATTCCAACTTTTCAATTTCCGAAATTCCAATTTCAAAATTTCCACTTCCCGAAATTCTGGATTTCGAATATTCCAATATTTTTTTTTTAAAACGGGTCTGGAATTAGTTCTTCACTTCCGAAAAAATAGAATTTTTTCCGCAATCCAACTCCGATCCGATCTGTCCGATTTTGTAATCAAGTTTTTTCTCACTCCTATTTCCAAAATCACAATTTCCGATTTTCATTTTTTTCTAAAACAGAATTGGAATTAGTTTCTCACTTCCGGAAAAAAAAAAAAAAAAAATTCCCCTATTAAGACACAAGATACAATTTACATAATATAGTTGTTTCTAAAAAAAAAGTCCAACTTTTTCCGAAAACGACAGGTTTGGCGGTTATTTCCGGCATGATAGTGACAACCTGCCTAATGTCGCTCGTAATCGCACTCTACTGGGAGAAGAGCCTCTTCGCCTCCGCATGTTTCCTCGTCTTCTTCGGCTCAATCGAGGCAACGTACCTCTTCACAAGCCTAATGAACTTCTTCCGCGGTGCGTGGTGCCTAATCATCCTCTTCCTCTTCTTCACCACTATAATGTCCGCATGGCACTACGGAACCCTAAAAAAGTACCAATTCGACGTCGAAAACAAAGTCTCCATCGATTGGCTAACAAACTATAGCCCTAGCCTCGGAGTTTCTCGAGTGCCCGGTATAGGGTTTATCTACTCCGATATCGAAATGGGGATTCCCGCCTTTTTCTCTCACTTCATCACGAATTTACCGGCTTTCCACCAAGTGTTGATTTTCGTCTCGTTCAAGTCTTCGCCGGTGCCTTATATACCTCATAACCGGAGGTACCTTATCGGGAGGGTGGGCCCACGGGAATATAGGATATACCGTTGTATTGTCCGTTATGGGTACCGCGACAGTGTGAGAGATACTGACGATTTCGAGGACCAAATTATTAGCTCGATCGGAGAATTTATCGCGAGGGAGGAATACGATTATGAGTCACTAAATTCGGCCGAGGGTAAAATGGTAATTTTGGGGAGTTTAATGGAGGACGGAGGAGCGGCGTTGATTCCCGTTGAGGAGATGGATTCGAGCGTGTGCTCCCCGATTGTCGGAGGTGGGAGCGAGTCGCGGCGGAACCTTCTAGAAGGTTCTTCTGGGAGTGGCAATAGTGATAATCGGGGTGGCGTTAGTAGGAAGAGGGTCCGGTTCATGTTGCCACCGAAGAGTCCGCAAATGAGGGATTCGGTGAGGGAGGAGCTGCAGGAGATTATTGATGCTAGGGAAAGTGGGACCGCTTATTTCTTGGGGCAATCGCATTTGCTTGCGAGAAAGGGGTCGAATTTGTTGAAGAGGTTGTTGATTATGGTTTATGTGTTTCTTGATAGGAATAGCAGGGAGCCTCCGGTGGCGCTGAATATACCTAACGCTGCTTTGTTGGAAGTCGGTACGGTTTATACGATTTGATGAAATCGGGTTTTTTGTGTATAAGAGGATATATACATATATGTGTGAGGCTTTGTGTCTTGTTATAGTTTGTACTTTATATATGTGCTAATCTTTTGATGAATATTTTGGTTTACAACTTTACATTATAGACAAGGTGGTGGTGGTGCTCATGGTTATTTATTTGGACGCTAGATCCATATTCATTAGGAAACTTAGGCCTCGTTTGGTTGGTGAGATTAGTCGTGATAAACTAAATACTAGGACTTTGTTTGATATTTGGTATCTCAATAATTTGTCAGGTCAATCCGCAAATATTATTTTATCAGACATGTTTTTTATTGAATCATGTTAATGTTTAGTAGATGTGGGATATTTTTTTAAATCTTACACAATCTATACTCATACGAGACAACACACTCCCGCACAACGAACAAGATCCTCCTGTGTTCAATTTTCCATTCAACTAGATCTGGCAGACACTCGGAAATGTGTCCTAATATTCGATGTCATCATTGTGTATACATAGTACAGTACCAATGCAATAAGATAGAACAGAAGAAACATAGAATGGAGAAATAAACAAGATCCTATAATGTTATTCCATCGAGACACTTAATCCAAGCGCCGAAACACAAAAACCGAAATACATCTGCGTCTGATATTTTTAGCTACGACGGCAAAGTACAAAGCTAAATACTAAGGTAAAATGCAAAATAGAACACCTAGAAAAGTGAAGTTCCTTTCCCCTTCTTATCTCCACCAATTTCAAAGTGCTTGCATCTCTGCAAATAAACCAGAGCCAATCCAATAATACAGTAGTGAGAACACAACACAACAGAGACGAGGTATTATTAATTTAAGACCAAAAAAGAAAATCCAAAAACGCGAAAAACGAAACACTAACCTTGATAGGGTGCTGGGAACTATGTTTGCAACTTTGGCACTGCAGCCTTAGCACAATTTTCTTAGTTGTCTTGGCCTAATCACAAAACACAATAAACTCAGTCCTTTAGTTCATCTACACACACCAACATGGGTGTGTGTGCTTTTGTGTGTGAATGAATGAATAATAAAAGTTCAATTGCCAAGGATCTCGTTTCAATTGTGGATTAAGTATTATTAAATGAAAATTAATTATAAAATAGAATGTCTCACCTTCTTGTGGAAAACGGGCTTCGTCTGTCCACCATAACCAGACTGCTTGCGATCATAACGTCGTTTCCCTTGAGCGGCTAAGCTGTCTTTTCCCTTCTTGTACTGTGTGACCTTGTGCAAAGTGTGCTTCTTGCACTCCTTCGACTTGCAGAAGGTCTTCTTCGTCTTTGGTACATTCACCTGCAATAAGAAAACCGTAAAATCGATAATAAATAATAACATCTAATGAATCCAGTAATTAATTTCTGTAAAAAATGAATTATGCACCAACAAAAGTCGGATAATTTGACACAAACTGAAAATACCAAATCCGAGTTACAAATTCAGGGCGTTTTGCTCGATTCATTTCGATGAGATGAAATCACATTCGATTCGAGGCATCGTCGATTCAAGAAAATGTTACACGAGTTCAAATCATCAACCGAAATCAGTAGCAAATAAAATTCAAAATATTGATATCAATCCAATTACAATTCAAAACGAAATCCTGTGGCGCAGCAGCCCAAAATTTAATTTTTTTTTTATTTTTTTTAAATTATCAAATCTGAAAACCAAACAATACCAGGAAATTTGATTAATGCCAAGGTTTCTAAGATCCCATAACAATAACGAAAATACCGAACGATCGTCTACACTAAATCCACTGAGTTAAGCATGAACTCTACAAATTAAGAGCAGTGTTTGATAATAAAATTACGAAAATGATCTGAAAATGAGCAGAAATTGTGTGAAGCAAAGGTTTTAAATGAGAATGATTACCATGGCTGCCGGCGGAGAGGAGAGAGAGAGAGAGGGCGGAGAGAGAGCGGAGGGACGGAGAGTGATGTTCGATTTTCTGCAAATGACGACTGAAAACCCTAGGGGCCTATTTGTATATGAAGGATATAAGGCCCAAATTATAAGAAAACAAAAATGGGTTAAATAGCGGGAAAATTACATTTTTACCCCTCAAGTTTGTACTGATTTCACATTTGGTCCCCCTATATTTACAAAAAAACACTTTTTGTCCATCATGTTTCAATAATTCAATGCTTTTGGTCATTTCTGTCAACTTACCGTTAGTCTGTCAGGTAAGTCATTGATGGGCACACGCTTGATTCCGTTAGTTTTGACGTAAAATTGACCGAAAAGACTAAAAGTGAATTTTTGAAACACGAGGGACCAAATGTATTTTTTGTGAACATGATGGACCAAATATGAAACTAATGCTAATTTGAGGGACGAAAACTGTATTTTTTCTGGTAAATAGCACTTAGAACTCATGTGGTTTGGCTTTTTACACATGACCATGTAGTTTGAACTTTATGCACATAATACCCTCGTACTTTTAATATAAAACACATAAAACCTTTTGTGGACAATAATCATGCTCATTAGGAAGAAAAAATATTTGAAAGTATAAGGGGTTTATGTACTTATATTAAAATTTAAAGGGGTCATGTGCTATTTTAAAATTTCAAGAGGGTCGTATTCCACTTAGTTCAAACCACACGGAGGTAAGTGCTATTTGCCCAATAAAAAGTCGCTTACTAATTCCTTAATAAGTAATTTTATTTTTCAATAATTATTTAAAATGAGAGGGGTCGTGTTTTTGTAATTTCGGAGTTTAGAGCGAACAATGTTGAGGCCTAATGTCTGACAACTAACAGCAATGAGCCACATTGATACCAATTTACAAGTACAGGGGGCAAATCGATGCAATCAAAAGTAGAAAAAGGTAAAGTGATACCGAGCCAAAGTACATGAGGAAAGTGAAATTTACCATTTATTTAATATTCATCTAAAACTAACTAGGAACAAATCATTAAAATCACCAATTATTATCTAATTAATCATTCAAATCCATAGCTACTATGATCAATCTCTTCCACCCTCTGAGCCATGGTCGAAGGCTAACGGAGCAGTCGAAGGACCAGAGACACCAGCTAACTCCGACACACCGTTCTTGCATTTCCTAATACATTTTATTACATCACAAAAAAGCTCGTAATGACATGTTTTCATACAATGTTTGTAGCAACTCCAAAAACTATCCGGCTGAATACTTTGTGTTGCCCATGCCGAAAATAGCATCGACATTACTACTACGACTACTAATTCAACTTCCACCCTTTTGCCAGCCATAACTATTTTCGGTTTTCTTTTTATTTTTTTATTTTTTATTTATTTATTTATAGAACTTGAATTATTTTTATGTCAATGCAAGACTATCCGTACGTATATATAGTGGTCGACCTAGAAGAAACTTAGATGTAGACCTGACCACGGTTCGGTTCGGTTCGGTTCCGGTTCCGGTTCCGATTTTGGAGGAACCGGAACCGAACCGAAAAAATCCGGTTCCTTGCGGTTCGGTTCCTAACCGGTTCCGGTTCGGTTCCCGGTTAGAACCGGTAGAACCGCCGGTTCTTAATAATACTTTTTATTTTTGTTTATATATATATATATATATATATATATATATATATATATATATATATATATATATATATATATATATATATATATATATATATATATATATACTTTAAAAACTTAAAAAAAAAACAGTTTTATAAATAGTTTTTTTTTTTTAAGTAGAAAGTATATTTAAAAACTTAATTTTTTTCTTAATACGTAAATATATAAATATATATATATATATATATATATATATATATATATATATATATATATATATATATATATATATATATATATATATATATATATATAAAGATATATACAGAGATATATATATATACAGAGAAAGATATATATAGATATATATACACGGATATATATATACATAAATATATATACAGAGAGAGATATATATACGGACATATATATATATATAGAGAGAGAGAGAGAGAGAGAGAGAGAGAGAGAGAGAGAGAGAGGGGAAGAGAGGGGAGAGAGAGAGCTAGGAAATTAATTTTTTTTTTTTTTTTTTTTAGAAAAACCGGTTCAAACGGTTAGAACCGCGGTTCTAACCGTCGGTTCCCGGTTCCAAAAATGAGGAACCGGAACCGAACCGATTTTTTCGGTTCCGGTTCCGGTTTCGGTTCGGTTCTAAAACCGTTGACCCCGGTTCGGTTCGGTTCCGATAAAGTGTATTCGGAAAATATTTATTTATAGAATCTTGAAGATTTTCTCTTGTGACAAAATTATTCAAGCGACTAAGCCTATTTGTGAAAGAATCAGAGAGCATCAAATTAGGGGAATCTTCGATTCTCTTATAACTCCCACATTTTTAATATGGATAAATTCCATTCCTCTCCTTATACTTTGGCTCGATATTACTTTATTCAATTCTACTCTCGATTGTATCATTTGCACCCCTATACTTGAAAAATTGTCTCAATGTAGCTCTATGTAAGACATTTAACCTTGACACCGTTTGATTTAAACTCTGATATTATAAAAACGCCACATCTTCCTGTTTAAATAATTATTAAAAAAATAAAAAATAAATAAAAAAATAATAATAAAAAAACAAAAAATAAAATAATAAAAAAATCAAGACAACGAGAAAACATAGTCCACGACGCCAACCACAATTTATTTTTAATTCTTTTTAATAATTTTTTAAACTGGGAGGGCTGACTTTTTTTTGTGATTTTCAAAATTAGATCAAACGGTGTTAATGTCAAAGGTCTGAAAACTAACGGCGATGGCCACATTGAGACAATTTTTCAAACATATGGGGCAAATCGATGCAATCGAGAGTAGAAGAGAGTAAAGTGATATCGAACCAAGGGAGAACGTGAAATTTACCCTTTTAATATTTGTTTACATATAGGGTTGATATAAGACGTCCCGACGCCTCGCCAAAGTAGAGAAAAAATCAAGTCAAAATTATTTTTATGGATATTTCTAGAGAGCCAAAAGTACTATTACCGTTTTTATTTGCAAATTTTCCCAAACTTTATTTAATATTTTTGACATGCATTTATCATTTAAGCTGATTTTTTTTCCCATACGTTTACTGTAATGAAATAATTATTTGTAGTTATATTTTTTTTATTGTGCTCCTAAAGTCATGGTCCACCAAGTATGTACACCAATGTTGTAAAAAGCGGTAATTGGGTCGAAGGGGGTCAAACACCGACTCACGATTAATCGGTGTGGCGGTAATTAATTGGAAATAAATCAGTTTTTAAAATTTAATATAATATATTTCTAGATATTATTTATAAATACTCAAAACATATATATAAAGATATTTAATTAAAGTTATATCTCCATTATGTATATATCCTAATAACATAATAAAAGTTGAATAATAATACAATCATAATACATAACTATCTTTTTATCTTAACTTTTTAATATTTTTTTAACATAAATATAATTTCTAAATACTCATAATTTTATTAATACAAAAAAAATCATACACACACTAGGTGCCAATTTATTATTGAAAAAAAACACATAAAAGGATAATACATACTCAATTGTCAGCAATTGAATAAACAATTAAAATCTTTTAATTTATTTTATTGAATATTTCTTCGTCTTCAATCTCTTCCACCACCACCTGCGCCGCCAAGAAAGACGCGGTTGAAGGCCGATGGTGGGGCCCCCGACGGAGAGGCGGCACTTGACGGGTGGTGGTGACCACACTCGTATTTACAATATACGTAGTCACAAATAGGATCACCTTGACAGTATTTCAAGCACTTCAAAATACATGTAATTATATTATTTGGTTCTATATTCTTTTTGACCGCCGATGCAGAAAATAACAGCGCCATCACCACCACAACGCTCAATACAACTTCAATCTTTTTGCCAGCCATTATTATTAATTTTTTTTTATTTTTTTTATTTTTTTGCAATTATGATTCTATATAATGGCATGATATATGTATAAAAATTTATATTTGCAAAAATTATCTAATTTATGTAATACGATTTTAATGTAACTTCACAGCATTTTTTTTTTACTTTTCTTACTTGGTAAATGAATTGATATATTTACTGTATAGGTTGATTTTCACACATTTCATTTTAATTACCAGTCGGGATTATTTGAAAAATAGTAATTTCATATCATATATATTTTATTTTGTGAATTCAATATAATTTATATATTGGTAGTGTTATTAATAAGATACCAATTTGGTAATTATTTTATGGTAACATTTATCAAGGAGATAGTATGTTTATAATATGGGGGTCATAATCTAACAGATATAGAACTTTGTTGACAAATAAATATGTTATATTATTTGATTTAATATTTTTTTTTTCTGGAGTCATAGAATTAGATGTTAATTATTTGGACATCTAATTCTATGACTCAAAAACAAAAATTACACTAATAATAATAATAATAATAATAATAATAATAATAATAATAATAATAATAATAATAATAATAATAATAATAATAATAATAATAATAATAATAATAATAAGGGTAAATAGCATTAAACCACCTAAACTTTTTACGTTTTTGCGGATCACCACCTGAACAATTTTTTTTTGCACGAGTTCACCTGTACTCAATTAATTGTGCCACTTTGCCGTTTTTTGCCCGTTTTCAGGTCATAATGACCGGTTCTGGACACACGCGCGTTGCACATGCGAAATCCAAGGGCATTGTTGGCTTTTTCATTTTTAAAATTGAATAAATGTAAAATAGAATAATTATTAAAAAAAAAAAAAACAAAAGGGTCTTCGTCTTGTTCCAATCCCAGAAGAAGATCCACCACATATACTGTACTGCTGCTGCTATATTTTTCCCTAATCATCACCATCATCAGACCAACAACAAGAAAAACGCTGCCGTTTACCCGCCGGCAATCAGCCGTAATTTCACATAGATGAACTCATCAAGGCCAACGGCGTTGGCGGCGGCAGACCATATCCAACCCCCCCATCCTACTCATCTAACTCACAATTTTCATCAACCATTTCTCTCATGTTGCAGCCACTCACCCCGAGTAACCAGCCTCTTGCACAACCACCAAGCTCACCACCACCACCACATCTTCTTCAGATCCGCCGCCATCATGACTGAAATTGGACCTAAAATTAGGTCCAAAATGTTCATTTAATTTCCCCCTTTCCCCAATTCAAGTTATATGAACACTATTTTCTCTCGATTTCTTCCTCCGAATGACTAGATCTTCTTCCAACGAATGGAGGATTATAGGATCTTCTTAGGCCGCCCCATGCCACGGCGGCGGTGAGCGGCGCTCGACCGTGAGATCGGGTGTGCGCCGGTGGGCGGTGGGTGGTGAGATTGGTGCGACGGCAGTGGTCATCCTTGGAATTGTAGAGGCGAGAAAGTAATTATGTCGGTGGTTTGTTCGGATTTTTTGGGCCATGAGTTCAAAATACAGGGCTGAGTTGCTGGGAACAAGATGACGTTTTTCTTTTTCTTTTTTTACTTATTCTATTTAAGAAAATTTCATTTCAAAAAAGAAACATAAAATAAAATAAATAAATGAAAATTAACATTTATTCAATTTTAAAAATGAAAAAGCCAACAATACCCTTGGATTTCGCATGTGCAACGCGCGTGTCCCCAGAACCGGTCATTATGACCTGAAAACGGGCAAAAAACAGCAAAGTGGCACAATTAATTGAGTACAGGTGAACTCTTGCAAAAAAAAATTGTTCAGGTAGTGATCCGCAAAAACGTAAAAAGTTTAGGTGGTTTAATGCTATTTACCCTAATAATAATAATAATCATATAATAATAATAATAATAATAATAATAATAATAATAATAATAATAATAATAATAATAATAATAATAATAATAATAATAATAATAATAATAATATGTTTTACTAAAAAAATAAAAAAAATGACTAATGTGTTATGAAAGAAAAAGGGACTTGCTTTTTACGGTTTGAAAATTGCTATTTACGGTTCATAACAAAAAACACTTTATCTCTCTAAAACCCCAAAACTTCCCAAAAAAATCCAAAAACCCCCTCAAAACGCGTAAAAGCCCAACTTGGGCACCCATTCATGCAGTGCACGCCCAAGTTTGGCGTGCAAGCTGCATTTGGGCGCCCGAGTTGGGCGTCCAGTGCAAAAATTATTATTATTATTATTATTATTTTTTAATTGAACGTCCAAGATGGGCGCCCAAGGCGTGTACAAACGCCTGGAACGGGCGTTCATACACGCCTTGGGTGCCCATCTTGGGCGTTCCAACATGTTTTTACGAAAAAAAAGCCCTACAAATCGATTCGTAGGGCTTTTTAACATGAAATTGGTTCCGTAATCGACATACCCAATGCATATTACACATAAAAGAGTCGAAATTACCTCAAAAAATCGAAGCTCAACCTTTCTTCAAGCTTGATTTCGAATTTTCAAACTTTTTTTTTTTTGCTATTTGCAGTTTGGGGGGTTTTTGGGGTTTTTTAGGAGGTTTTGGGGTTTTAGAGAGATGAAGTGTTTTTTGTTATAAACCGTAAATAGCAATTTTCAAACCGTTAAAAACATTTCATAAGAAAAATCAATTAAGATTTAAGGTACGTAATCATCCAAACATAAATTTCCAAAAAAAAAAAAAAAAACACATCCTTCATTGGCTTTCCAAGCTAAAACCGTTCTTATGGATAATCCTGGAGAGGTAAAAATATTATATATTGCCCTTATATGCAACTTTTGCCCAATTTCATTTAATATTTTAGGATCTGCACTTATCATTTAAGCTGATTTTTTGTAAAGAATTTTTCGATATATTTACTGTACGAAAACGACTACAAATAACTATAGTTATTTGTATCTATATTCTTTCATTTTCCCTAAAATCATGTTCGACCAGTTATTTACACACACGACTATTACCGCTTATATACAAAAAACCTCCACCGACACCAACAACAAGATTCACAATTTAAATATTTATATTATTAATTAAATCAACTCGTAATCAATAAATAGAGATTGAAATACTCAATCAAAAGCATATGTTACTAAATATAACTAATAAAGTTTTCGATTATGTCTTTTCCATTATGGAAAGACATAGTGGCCGTCCCATTCCATTGTTAAATTTATATAAATTTTTCAATTATATAAAATTTTCAATTATATAAAATTTTCAATTATGTTGCTAAATGTTACAATATTTTTGTCTTTTCCTTTATGTCTTTCTTCTACAATACTAAATATTTTATTTACTGTACTTTAACTTATAACAAATTATTTTAAGAGGTAATTCCAACAAATTTTGATCAATAATAATAAAATCAAATAAATTAAAAATGCATTGCAATATAAATTACGATCCAAAAAATCATCCAAATCTTTTTATTCAAAAACTGATACAAAGGGTATAATACTCAATTGTCAGCAATTGAATAAACAATTAAAATCTTTTAATTTCTTTTATTGAATATCTTTCTTCATCTTCATCTTCATCTTCATCTTCAATCTCTTCCACCACCACCTGCGCCGCCAAGAAAGTGGCGGAAGGCCGATAGAGGGGCCCCCAATGGAGAGGCGGCAGTTGGCGGGTGGTGGTGACCACACAAGTATTTACAATATTGGTAATCACAAATAGGGTCACCTTTACAGTATTTCAAGCACTTGAAAATACATGTAATTATATTATTTGGTTCTATATTTTTTTCGACTGCCGACGCAGAAAATAACAGCGCCATCACCACCACCAAGCTCAATACAACTTCAATCTTTTTGCTAGCCATTATTATTTTTTTATTTTGCAATTATGATTCTATATGATGATGTAATGGCGTGATATATATTTATATATACAGATTTATGTTTGCAAAAGAATATCTAATTTATGTAATTCGATTTTCAGGTAATTTGACAGGATTTTTTTACTTTACTTACTTGGTAAATGAATTGATATATTTACTGTATAGCTTGATTTTCACACATTTCATTTTAATTACCAGTCGGGATTATTTGCAAAAATAGTTATTTCATATCATATATTGGGATTTTATTTTATGAATTCAATATAATTTATACATTGGTAATTATATTATTAATAAGATACCAATTAGGCAATTTATTTTACGGTAACATTTATTATGGAGATTATATAGTAATCTTTATTTTACTGGGGTGGTCATAATCTAAAAGATATTAGAATTTTGTTGACAAATAAATATGTTATATTATTTGATTTAATTTTTTTTATTTTTTTTTATTGGAGATTATTAATATTAAATGATATATTTTTCAAATATTTTAATCTTTTAATTGAGGTGGTCATTCAACGCGGTATCAAAATCAGACCAAATGAAATGTTATGAGTTCCAACTTCCAACTTTACCATCACACATTTCAAATATTTTAATTACAATATTAAATAATCCATTTCAGTTTTGACTAACAATTGCATATTTGTAAGTTTTTGTGGATTTGTTTATTATTCATATATATTAGGTTCTCTTGATTGCCCTATAACTCACTAATCATTATTAACTTCATAACAATTTTTATTTTACAAAACTTCTTAACCATTCCGATGATTCTTATTAACTAATTAAAAAATAACGTTCTAAAATTTATTAATTAATCAAGATTAGTCAAAATTGACTCAACATCTTAATTAAAGTTCATTTGAGACGAAATAGTAAACATGAAATAATTATAATAATAATCAAAATACATTAAAAAAAATCTTTATTGATAAACTCTTGTATATATGGAATCACAACATTCTTGCACTAATTGCAAGTGTATATATATAATTAACACTATAAAACATTCAAGTATATTATTAAGTAATCATCCCTCCCACATTCTATTAATTAACTTTGTCTTCAATCTCTTCCACCACCAATGATACGGTGGTCAAAGGGCTGCGGAGGAGCGGCACCGGAGGCCTCCGGTGGCATACTCTTCGCGCACTTGTAAATACATTTTCCTTCACAAATAAGCCTAATAAATATATGACAATGTTTTAAACAATCATCGTAACATTCGAAAAAACCGTTTGGTGTTGCGCTATTTTCAATTGCTTGTGCAGAAAATAACAGCATCATCGTCGCCAAAACGACCACTTCAACTCCGACTCGTTTGCCCGTCATTTTTAATTTTCAATTTCTTGTTTATAGGAATTTATAAACACACACATATGTGATATATATATACTAATCTATGTTGGCTGTTAGCTTAATGTGTAGCATTTTGACTTAGGTGTGATGAATCTGCTGAGGAATTAAGCTGATTTTTTTCCAGTTTATAGTACTTTGATTTATTTATTTTTATTTTTTTGAGAGAATTATAGTATTTTGACTATGATTAGATTAATTTTAAATTTGGAGAGTGGAGATTATATAATTATATAAACTTTTTGACGTATTTGGGGGTTAATATGGTAATCTCAATGATTTAGATACAAGTAACCCTATATTTCAATAAAGGGAAATGATGAATACAGAACTTTTAGTAAATTTAGGATTTGTTTTATAATTTTAATTTTTATTTTTATTTTAGAATGTATTTTAGTAGTTATAGACATTTTAATATAAAAATTAATTTTCATCCAATATGTATCATTAACTCTCAACAAAACTATATTTATTTTCTACAATTTCCAGTATCAAATACATCTGAAAAAACTCTTTAAATTTGTTTAAATTCTTTTTACTACAAAATTTTTTGCCCGGTGGAAAATGTTCACTATAATTGACTTTTGTAAATGTCTCGAGATGATGCTGTCTCGAGATGATGCTGGTGCAATTAATAACAAAATTAATATATATTATAAAATCTGGCATAGTAAAAAGAAAACGGGTGGCACAATAAAAAGGAAACTTTTTTCGCACCGAAATGAGTTTTTTTTACCTTACTTTCAATCTCACTTTTCCAAAACTAATAAATCCATGTTCTAGGTGATTAATGATGATTAATTGTGTGATATGCATCTAATGTAGTGTCGATGGAGACTTGTAAAAAAAAGTTTGAAAGAGTAAGATATAACATATTAGGTTTTGAATTTTTATATAAAGTGTCTACGTTTACGAAAACTATTCGTGTGATATTCTCCATGCCGTTAAAAATTTCTAAAAGAAACGGATTTGACAAAATAAGATGGGATATATATTAGCTTTTGAATTTTTAAAATAAAATGCCCTACATCTACTAAAACACGTCCTGCATTTATCACCACCCTTCAATAAAACAATTGTTAATTAAAATGACTATACATCAATTTAACTATTTATTGAATCAAATGTATGTTAATTATATTATTAACTGTAAAATTAACTAAATTAGGTGACAAATATATGATTTGTTGATGGATGAGAGATGCTCTTAATCATAGACAATATTTTAATTAATCATAATATCTTTTCCAAAAAAAAAAAAAAAAACACACAATTTACTGCGAAAAGACCAAAAACCCCTTGACTTTCAAAAAACTAAATTGAGGTGTACTTTGAAAGATTTATTACATATATTAAATCATTTATTATTTCAATCAATCTACTATTTGATCAATCTCTAGCGCGCCCGTTTAATGAACGAACGATCGGAGGCCAGCAGAGGGGAAGGTGAAGGAGAGACGCCAACCGAATCCGTCGAACCATGCTTGCATTTTTTAATACAAATAATATCACAAATAAGCTCATAATCACAACTTTTGAGGCATTGTTTGTAGCAAGTGAGAAAACTATCTTGTTGATAATTTAATTCACTATTTCTTGTTGCCCATGTTGTAGGAAATAGTAGCGCCAATACTATCACCACCACTACTTCAACTTCAAATCTTTTTCCAGCCATATATAATTATTTTTTGCAATATATATTTATTAGTTTATATTAATAATTTAATTATATGTATTATTTTTTTTTTGTGTGAATATAATGCAATATTTTAACTAATATATATAATACTAAAACCTATTGTTTTCTAGCTTGCTAGGGTAAATTAGATTTATAGCATCATATAATCTTGATATGCATGGGATTTTATGGTGCTTGTCATGATTTTATTTATAGCTTTATGGGATATACTAGTAATTAAGTAGATTTGTGCAATTAATGGTGACTTTTATGGGATTAAATTTCATGATTTAAGAGATTTTATTTTAGCAATTTTTGGATTCAGATAACAATATTCTTTAATAAAGGAGGTTCCTTAATTACCCTTTTGTTATGAGATCCTAATTTAGCGAGTTTATTTGATGTTACATACATCTTATGAAATATATCGAGTGATTATTAACCGTTGACATGTACATATTCACACGATTAACTAAATAATGAAACTTTGTTTGACGTTTGGTCTTCTCAATAACTTGTCGGGCCGACCCGCAAATATTATATTATCATATTTTATCTTGCCTTTTAGGAATTTTTTTGTTGGATCATTGATATACCTAATTGGGCCGACCCAATGGGCCCCAATTTATTTAATAATTAGGCCCAATACACGAAAGTGTTCGGGCCCATTACACGAAAGCCCAAGCACCTTCAAAGTAAGGCTTGGGCCCAACAAAATAAGCCCAACTCAATCAACGACATATAAATAGAAGTTTTATTCATTTGTAAAGGTACGTTCTCATTATTGACAATTCATCTCGAGTTTTATTCTCTCTACTCTCTCTACGATCCGTACGTCTGACTTGAGCGTCGGAGGGGTTTCCGCCGGATCAACCCCCGGCTTAGTTCACGTGTGCTATTTTCGCAGGGACCTGAGGAGCATCGAATTGACTAGCTACTGATCAGCTTTGCTCTCCCAGCTCGTTTTCTACATTATCCTAGGTGAGCTAAATCTTAGCATCATCATTTTGGCGCCGTCTGTGGGAACGATGCAAACCAGATCACGTAGCCAACAAGATCCTCCTGAGGCGTCAGCTCGGAGAGAAAACGACACAGCTAATAACCTCCCCGCTCGTGGAGGATCTGGCATCCCACCTCCTCCACGCGCCGCGGAGCCACTTCCTCCACGTGCTGCAGATCCCCCTCGCGAGGTTCAGGTGATCCCCCCTCGGGACCCACCACTCGCCGATCCACCACTCCCTGCTCCTCGAACGGTTCAAATAACCGAGGACGCGCTCCAACGTATGATAGCGGAAGCTTCTACTCGCGCCGCCGCGGAGGCCATAACTCAATATATCGCCACGATGGGAGCGAACACTCCCAATGCGATACCAGCGCCAGCTCCACCTGTAGCGCCACCCGTGGCCCCACAGCCAATACCGAATCAAATAAGTGTCTCCTCCTCTACCTCGGATCCACGATCCCGAGTGCAATTATCTACCAACCACCGAGGGGCACAGCCCAGACAGCAGCGTCAGCGCTCACCCCCAAGGGGGAATGCGTCACCACGGAGAGTCCCTTTCTTTAATGAGGGAGAAGGCGAAGTAAACAGCCGAATGTCTCGCCAAAACCTTTTCTCCCAACCAAATAATCAGATGGGTGAGAGGATGCCTCTCCCAGCAAGACGCAGTCCCTTCACCATAGACATCCTCAACGAGGTACTACCTCAAGGAGTAAAGATCTCGGGGTTACCTCAATTCGAAGGAACCACCGACCCACAGGAACATATAGAGAAATTCAGTGCCATGGCGGATTTATATGGCCCGACGGATGCTGCTATGTGCAAAATGTTCCGTACCACTCTCTCCAAGAGAGCGATGAACTGGTTCAACTCCCTACCCATAGGGTCGATTGACACCTTCGCTCGACTGTCAACCCGATTCACCAACCAATTCGCTATCAACAAACAATATGCTAAAACCCCAGCTCATCTCTTCTCAGTAGTACAGAGAGATAACGAAACGCTCCGCAACTACATCAAACGTTTCGTAGAAGCCGTCCATGAAGTCCCCAGTGTGGGGCAAGACATGCTCTCCGGGATTATGCAACAGAACTTAAAACCGGGCAGATTCAAGGAATCTATTGCCGGAAGACCCCCAAGCAACTTAGAGGAGTTACTGAATCGAGCCGAAAAATACGTCCGGATAGAGGAAGCCTCTACCCATGCTCCTCCTAAAAGGAAAAGGGAAGATGACCGTCAAGACAATAGGAGGCGCGATGATCGACGTCCACCACTTCCACCTCAAGGCCAACCCTCTTCCTCCTACAATAGGTTCACTCCGCTAAACACTCGCCTCACGGAAATCCTTCACGTGATAGAACAGAAAGGTTTAGCAGAACCTCCACGTCCTATGCAACCAAACACAAAGCGAGAAAAGTCGGATCGTTATTGTCGATTCCACAAGGACAGAGGGCATACTACGGAGGAATGTGCACAACTCAAAATGGCGATCGAGAGGCTGATCAAACAAGGCCATTTAGGCGAATACATTGATAAGCCTCGAAACAAGCGCCGTGATGATCCTCCACGTCGAGATAATAATCGAGATCAACAGCAAAGGCGAGAGGATGGGGGTCACCGACGTGACCTAGATAACAATGATAACCATCCCACCCGGGGAATCATCTCCTTTATCTCCGGAGGACCGGCGGGGGGCGATTCACAAAATGCAAGACGCACACTCGCCCGATCAGCGCGCATGAATCAAGAACACGCTTCTCCATCCGAACGCATATATCAAATACGAAGACCTGATTCCAGCATAGTCTTCAACTCCTCCGACCTCGAAGGTCCAGATGAAGACCATGTTGATGCATTGGTAGTAACAACAACGGTGGCCAATTTCTTGGTCAAGAAGATATTAGTGGATGGTGGAAGCTCAGCTGACATCATGTACCTCCACGCTTTTAAGCAGCTAGGCATAGATAATGCCCGATTTAATCCCGTCTCCACACCCCTGAAAGGATTCACAGGAGAAGGCATTTTATCCATGGGAGAAGTAGAGCTGCCCGTCTCTTTAGGGGAAGACCCCTGTCGAATCACGAAACTAATCAAGTTCCTCGTCGTCGACAGACCATCACCCTACAACATCATTCTGGGGAGGCCAGCCATCCACACATTCAAGTCAGTGCCTTCCTCCTATCATCAGAAGTGGAAGTTCCCTACTCCCTATGGAATGGGGGAAGTACTTGGAGATAGACGTCTCGCTCGAGAATGCTATGCAAGGGCCCTACGAGAACCCTCAAAGAAGCCTAAACCACCCGGAAAGGGAGACGATACCCAAAAATCCGACAAACGAAAGTGGGTCAATGCGATCATTGAGGACAATAAAGAAATCCTCATCAGTGTACCAGACGATAGTATCAAGCTAGCGGCTGTCGAAGAGCTTAAGCTCATAGAGCTCACACCTGGAGATAATTCCAAACTCCTACGCATCGGATCCGATTTAGATCCTAAAACAGAGCAGCAGCTAATCAACTTCCTGCGACACAATGGAGATGTGTTCGCATGGAAAGCCCAAGATTTGTCAGGCATTCCCCCACAGGTAGCCCTACATCGGCTTAACGCCGACAAGAGGATGAAGCCAGTCAAACAGAGGAAACGAACGTTTGGACCCGAACGCAACAAGCATATCAAGGCAGAAGTGGCTAAACTTCTAGAGGCGGGTCATATACGACCAGTTCAGTATCCTGAATGGTTGTCGAACGTAGTGCTCGTTCCCAAACCCGGTGGCAAGTGGAGATTATGCGTAGATTTCACTGACCTCAACAAAGCCTGTCCTAAGGACCCATTTCCTCTACCGAGAATCGATCATCTCATCGATTCGACCTCGGAGTGCGAACTCCTCAGCTTCCTCGATGCATACCAAGGATATAACCAGATCTTACTTGCACCAGAAGATCAAGAGAGGGCTAGTTTCATCACTGACCAAGGCATCTACTGCTATCAAGTCATGCCCTTCGGGTTAAAAAACGCAGGAGCCACCTACCAGCGTCTAGTGAACAAAATGTTCACATATCAGATCGGTAAAAATATGGAGGTGTACATCGACGACATGCTCGTCAAAAGTGTCAAGGTCGCGGACCACCTAACTGATCTGGATCAGTGTTTCGCCACCCTGCGAAAATATAAGATGAAGCTCAACCCCCTCAAATGTTCATTCGGAGTTAGGGGAGGCAAATTTTTGGGTTATATGATTTCGCAGCGAGGAATCGAAGCTAATCCCGCGAAAATCGAAGCAATCACCTCCATGGCTCCGCCAACATCGATCAAGAAAGTTCAACAACTCAACGGCTGTTTGGCATCCCTGAATAGATTCATTTCAAGGTCAGCGGACAAGGCTCTCCCCTTTTTCAAGATTTTAAGGGGAGGAAAAAAGTTCGAGTGGGATGAGGCGTGTCAAAAAGCCTTCACTGAGCTAAAGTCATACCTCGCATCACCACCTTTGCTTATAAAACATCAGCCCGGAGACACCCTCCTACTATACTTAGCTACCTCAGCTAATGCCGTCAGCGCAGTCCTCATCCGAGATGGAGGAAAAGGCCACCAACCCATATACTACATAAGTCGCGCCCTCCAAGGAGCCGAACAACGCTACACCAATATAGAGAAACTCGCTCTCGCCCTCATCAACGCAGCTCGGAAGCTTCGACCTTACTTCCAATCACATCAAGTGGTGGTTCTCACCAATTATCCTCTGAAGCAAATACTAAGGAGTCCTGAGACATCCGGGCGATTAGCAAAATGGGCGATAGAGCTAAGCGAATATGGGGTCGAATTCAAACCCCGCCCTGCTATCAAAGCGCAAGTATTGGCGGATTTTCTAGTCGAAATGACTTCAGTAGAAGAAAGCACTTCTCTACCTACTTGGTCTGTCAACGTCGATGGATCTTCCACTGCCACAGGAGGGGGAGCGGGTATCGTCCTAACGAACCCTGATGGAGATGAGTTCGAATATGCTCAACGATTCGAATTCACAGCCTCAAACAATGTCGCTGAGTACGAAGCCTTGATAGCGGGAATCCGCCTTGCCCTAGTAGCAGGACCGCGCAAGCTCCTAATCCAAAGCGACTCTCAGCTCGTCGTTAACCAAGTACTCGGAGTTTACGAGGCCAAAGAAGACACCATGGCGAAATATTTAGCTCTCGCGCACACTTTCCTATCTAAATTCGAAAGCTACGAGATAATACAAGTACCCCGCTCCAATAACGTCCACGCTGACAAATTAGCTCGGCTTGGAAGCTCCGTGGCTAGCATCGGAAGTCGGAAGGTGACGCTCCTCACCTCACCTCAGCCAGAGATAACTTCACCCACCGAAGTACAGTACACCGAGGAGGATGAACCATGCTGGTTCACTCCAATCCTGAAGTATCTCAAGAAGGGGGAACTACCAATGGATCCCACTGAAGCACGGAAGATAAAAACAAGAGCCGCCCGCTTCACTATAGTGGGAGAAGAACTGTATAAACGAGGTTTCTCATTCCCTTACCTCAAGTGCCTCGACCCGACCACAGCGGATTACGTACTTAGAGAAGTACACGAAGGCATCTGCGGAAATCACTTAAGCGGAAGAACTTTAGCTCTAAAACTACTGAGGCAAGGCTACTATTGGCCAACGATGCATGAAGATGCGAAAAAATTAGTCCGGAGGTGTAAGCCCTGCCAAGAGCATGCCAATATCACGCACATGCCGGCGGCGTTAATGCAACCAATTGACAGCCCCATCCCTTTCGCCCAATGGGGGATGGATCTAGTTGGACCATTCCCACCCGCCACAGGAGGACGCAAATACCTCATCGTAGCAGTGGACTACTTCACCAAATGGGTGGAGGCTGAACCCTTAGCACGTATCCGAGAGGAAGAAGTCATTCAATTCCTATGGAAAAACATCGTCTGTCGCTTCGGAATCCCACGTTCCATCATCTCGGATAATGGGACCCAATTCTGCGGTGACAAAGTAAAAAATTGGTGCCTCGGCCTAGACATCAAGCAGTTCTTCACATCCGTAACAAATCCACAAGCTAATGGCCAGACGGAGGTCACGAATCGCACTATACTCCAACACCTCAAGACAAGGCTTGGAAGTGCCAAAGGGAAGTGGGTGGACGAATTGCCTAACGCGCTATGGGCGTATCGCACAACCCCACGAGCAACAACCGGAGAATCGCCCTTCAATCTAGCTTTCGGAACAGAGGCTATCGCACCCGTCGAAATCGGAGAACCATCTTGGCGAATCACCAACTATGATCCAACAGCTAATGAGGAGGCTATGCGGGGAAGCCTCGACCTCGTAGATGAATTACGTGAAGTCGCATACATCCGGCAACAGATGTATAAATCACGCATGGCCAAGGCATATAACTCCAAGGTCCGCCCTCGCTCCTTCCAAGTCGGAGATTTAGTTCTCCGGAAAGCTGAAGCATCTCACCCAATTGGCAAGCTCGACCCAAAGTGGGAAGGACCATATAAAATCACAAAAGTGGTCAACACGGGAGCATACCGCCTCGAGAACACTGACGGACACCCTATACCCAGAACATGGAATATAGGGAACCTCAAACGGTTCTACGCCTAAGGTATACACCTACCTTACTTCAGATAAGTTGAAGACATCACCCATATTTCTTCTATATGAAAGTTACTTACGAATTGCCACCCATGCAGGCTCCACAACCTTCCACGTCACTTGTTTTGTAATGCTGCTTCTACATGGTGGGAAATTTGACACCACATAACGAGGTACGTGAACGTCCCACCTAAACTGGGGGGCTAGTAATTTTTACTTACATCAGCGACTCATAATTACATCCCATCATCTTCTCACAGGTCGAGAACCTGTTACGGGAGGATACACATTACTCAATCAATGCCCCAAAGAGCGAAGATACTCTATACCACATCGTCAAAGGTAATAATTATACATCCACTAGAATTCAACATACGGAAGATCTTATTTACTTTTACTAACATGAAAAAGTAATTCCACTAGCAGGCGTGATCGCATAACAACCCGCGGCAATTCACGAGTTCATTTCATATCTCGGAGGGCGAGAAAGCAAAATCAACTCCCGTTATAGGGTACGTGAAAAAAGCAATACACATCACCATAACTTCAATTACTAAATCATCAATACAAGTGATTAAATAAATTCTCCTTTTTCTCAATTGTACTCGACAGGCATAAAGACGCCAAAGAAGTTAATCTACCATCAGCACAGTAAAACGAACGAGTATAAGGAAGACGTGGAAGAGGAACAAGTGTAATACAACCACTCACAAAAAATTGTTATCATCAATTTATTTATTTTAGCAGCATTTATTTACCTTCGCCTCACGTAGGCATATCCCATTAGCTATTTATTCACATTCGCCTCATATAGGCTTGTAACAACGCAACTTTGCTATCATTGAATAAATCAACTCTTTTTGCTTTACTCTTTGTGCTATCACATCTACACGAGTTACCTCTTGCCAAGAGTCAAATTCAAAACAACCTTACAAACACTTAGAGAGACTTAGAAAATCCATATAGCCTGGCCAGCTGGATTATCTAAGTCCCTTCACTTGTTTAACGAGGTGTTCATTTTAAAACGTGGCCACGGACAAATATATTTAAGACCCAAGCGGTCCAAACAAAGGGCACGACCCTTAACAAAAACCTTGGGAGACTGATCCCCTCCTCAAGTACATCGCGTACAATGCTAAATGCAAATGCATATAAGCAACGCAGTAATTCTTGACAATGTCAAAATAAATAAATCGAAATTTTAAATTTCAAAGTCAAACAAGGAAAAAATTCAAATGAAGTAGTAGAGGACATACCCATCTACATTAGCGAGAAAAATAAACTAAGACTCCAAACAAAAAACAAAATATAAGTTTAAATATCCTAGCAAATAAATCTAAACTCCCCTACTGCGGGCGGAAGACGTCCCCACAGTGGGATCAACAGCAACCATATCAGCCACAAGCTCTGTGCCTGTCCCATCAACATCTACCTCATCACCCTCTCCATCCGAGATACCAGCCTCCATCCCTCGAATCACCTTCTCACTGATGCCACCCGCACCGCGAAGATATTTGCGACAAGCACGCACTAATGGCTTATAGACCACAGCCAACGCATGCTCCTCAATCATAGCAGCACACTCATCACTACCTCGGAAGCTAAGCTTGGTTTCCTCCACGATGGACTCCTTATAAGCCGCACCAACTGACGTCGTGAGGAACCTCTTCCCCGTCGCCTTCTCAATTTCGTATTTCTCCTTGAGCTGGTCGTAGCATTCGTTCAACTTGTGAACATCATCCTTATACGCCTTCGCCTCACCTCGGATAACCTCGAGCTCATCTGTCCTCTCAGCAAGCTCCTCTGTCCTCCGAGCGTTGAGCAAGATCGAACCGCGCTACCTCCAATTGGCTTAAAAGTTCATCCTCACGCGCTTGACCTCGAGCCCGCTCCTCTTCCTTCCTAGCATCCGCATTCCTACCGTGCTCCATGAGATATCTCCAAGTCGCCACCAACTAAAAAATAATAAAAAATAACAATATTTTTCGCAAGTCAAGGGAGAATAAAACATAAAAAATTGTTTTAAGTAGACAAGTACTCACCCGACATATGTCCCCACTAGCTAACTCTAGCATGTGAGAAGGACCCTTACCAGACATCCGAGCACGGTCATACTCCCGAACGAATCCCTCGGTACTCAACATCGGCAAATCATAGTCCGACACATCCCAGTACGACTCATTACCATCGCGGTTCACACCATAAGTAAACAATTGTTTCCCTCCTCCACCATGGAAAGCATAAGTCTCCTCTGGGTCTACCCGCGGACGCTTAGGCACAGCCACATACTCGGTATCCACCCTCTTTCCCTTGCCACGATCCCTCATCAGCGGCCGCCCCTCCACTTCACCAGCACTGCTACGATCATCTGCGACTACTCGAGGAGTTTCTACATGGACCTCCTCACGAAGCAAACCACTTGAAGAACCTCCCAACGTAGAGGGTACCTTCTTCGATGCCTTCTTCGACGTCCTATTCGCCTTAGCTTGAAGTGCCGCAAAGGTGATACCCCCATCTACAAAAAATAACAAACACATAAGAGACATGAGGTATACACTACCAAAGAACTACAAAAAAAAAAAAAAAAAAAAAAAAAAAAAAAAAAATAAGAAAAACAAAACACAAGTCAAGGCAACAAAAGGATATACGGTGCTGACCCTTCACCTTTGGTATCAAACTCCTCGGATCAAATTCCACATCACACAACCCAGATTCCTCAATCCTCTTCGCCATATTTGCAGTTATCGTGAAACTCTCACACGTAGGATTCCAAACTACGGGAACGTCAAAAGTGGGAGCCCTCACGTAAATAAAATAAGTCTTCCATTTCCCCAAAGATAGTTTCACACTCTTCACAAATTGGTAGTGAAAGCGAGGATGAAATCAAAAGAAAGGCATCTCATTGGGCCGATGTAGCGTAAATAACGCCTTGAACAAACTCACGGTCATAGGCAAACCCACTCAAGACACCCTATGATGAAACGCCTCGAACATAAGTACTGCAGTCGGAGTTAACTGACTGTACCCTATTTTGAATTCCTCACAAACCTTCAACAAGGTCAGATGCGGAGTAATCTGAGATGTACACGTCAGTACGCCAAAAACACCGTATGAAATCCATCGGGTGGCGAATACAAACGGTCGCCCTTCTGAGGCAACAGCAACTCGACATTACTTGGCGCTCCAGATAGACGACGAATAGAGAGCAAATGCTCTTCCGTCAATACACTATCAAAATCAACTAAGTCCAAATTAATTGGCTTCTTTTTCTTTTGCCTCCTCTTATCAATCTCAATATCACCCGGCGGAATATCATCTTCCTCCTCGTCTTCATCTGTCAGCTCAACTTCACTACTGGACACAACATGATCACTCGCCAAAGGGGCGTGGTTAGAATCGTCGCTATCGCTCCCAAAATCCACGATTTGACGTCGAGAATAACGCATACTGGCCACAACTCCATCCACTTGCTCATTAACGTGATTATTCGTTTCCACATCATCACTCCACGATTCGATGATTTCTCGCCGTCCTAAACTACCCTCGTTTAAAACACCAAGTGCACCAACATTCTCAGCGATTCGCCCATCGATTTCACCAGAATCGGGCCCATATCCATGCTCTAACGCGCCCTCACGCGCGCGCGTGACCCCAAAAGGGGCTGATTCACGCGCGCGCGCGTCATCAACCAGCTCCCGCACATCATTTCCCCGCGACGAGCGCCGAAAACGGGCCCCGACCGCGCGGTCACGCGCCTGAGAAACCCCCCCAACGCGCTGCCATGCACAACAGCCTCATTATGATGACACGCGCGCGCGTCACCCTCGGCTTCCGCGCCCGACGCGCGCGCGCGTCGCCCAAAAACCGCCCCAGATGCACGCATCTTTTTCTCTCTCCCATCAGCTGACGCGCGCGCACGTGCCTCGGAAGGCGTGACTGACGCGCGCGTCAGCTCAGCAGCCCTCACCTCCCCTCTCTCCTCTCCTCGGTCAACGTGCAAATCCCATCAGCACCCATCTCCCTCTCTCTCCTCTCCTTGGTCAACTCGCCACTCACATCAGCAGCATTCTCCATCTCTCTCCTCACCTTGGACAGAGAGCCAACCACCAAGCCATGCTTCCAAGCCGAGCCGCCAACTCTATTGGCTCCCTCGAAGCGCGCGCGCTCTCCCAAACCATGACATGGGGCTGCGCGGCTCAAGCTCTCCTCATCAGCCAAGCCACTATTACATCTCCTTCTTCCCTCGAACCGTACACCACCTACTGGGAATTCAATTTCTCTTCCCGATACTACTACCTTCTCGCGTTTCATACCTACCGTACCAAAAGTTTTCTTGCCCCCTTCAACCGGATCTCGAAGTTTAATTCGCAAAGATTTCGAATTACTCGAGTACGACATGAGAAAATTTTTTCACCGAAGAAATAATCAAGAAACAAAAAATTTCTACTCTACCGCAAAATAAAAATTTCAAGAGAAGAAAACACAAAGAAGACCTAAAGTTAAAAGTACATACCCATGTTTATTACGCAAGAGATGACGTTTAATTCTTTCCACCGCAGAAGGAGTCTATTTACCTGGCCCGGGTATATTATTTAAGACCCTTAAATATATACCTGGTTGCCAAATAAATACAATTATCCCTTATTTAAAGTAAGAAATTAATTCACCACCAACGGAAACAATTCACTCCACGACGCAATTAACTCTCGACACGACCCGGATCCCTCTACACAAGCCCCCGTCTCGAATCGAGAGTTGGGGGGCTTAATGATATACCTAATTGGGCCGACCCAATGGGCCCCAATTTATTTAATAATTAGGCCCAATACACGAAAGTGTTCGGGCCCATTACACGAAAGCCCAAGCACCTTCAAAGTAAGGCTTGGGCCCAACAAAATAAGCCCAACTCAATCAACGACATATAAATAGAAGTTTTATTCATTTGTAAAGGTACGTTCTCATTATTGACAATTCATCTCGAGTTTTATTCTCTCTACTCTCTCTACGATCCGTACGTCTGACTTGAGCGTCGGAGGGGTTTCCGCCGGATCAACCCCCGGCTTAGTTCACGTGTGCTATTTTCGCAGGGACCTGAGGAGCATCGAATTGACTAGCTACTGATCAGCTTTGCTCTCCCAGCTCGTTTTCTACATTATCCTAGGTGAGCTAAATCTTAGCATCATCAATCATCTACGGTCCAATAATACAGTTGGGTTCATTAGATTATTTAATTTTATTTTGACTAATCTTATCTTGACAACCAAACGAGACCTTAGTGGAAAGTTATTTCACCATATCAACAGTTAAAAATCACCCGGTATATTCACCTGATATGGCATCTCAATGACATTCGTCTTCGTCTTCGTCTTGGAATTTTATCGCTTGACAGTTAGATTTTGGTCTCTAATTTTCAAACATAATTTCCTATGTTGAAGTAATAATTTATTCTCCACGGAGAATATCAAGAATCACAAATAATTCGTAGTGCAATTTTCAGGTTGAATTTGATGATCAATTTTAGATTTTAGTTTTGATGAAAACAAAATCTGAATTTGAGTTCAATTTCGTAAGTTTAGTCACTGGTTAATTATAATTCTGAGTTCAGCCTTGTGAAATAAAGTATGCTGTAGGCAATTAATTTCGCTTTATTAATCTCACTTCATATTGCATTTCTCTGCATTTTATATAAAAGTAGTACAAACAGCAAAACTTGTGACAAAAAAATACCGGCACAAAATGGACCTAATAAAAGCAAGTCTCGTCGGATTCATCACATGCAAGATCTAGTGAGACAAACGGTTGTGGGTAGAAATATATGGATCGGCTAGGGTTTATATTTAGATCCTATATCTGAGGGTATATTTGGTATTTCATATGGTTCGGGGAGGTATGTCATATTTTAAAAAAAAAAAATCAGGGAGTCGCACACGGGTGTGATCTCCCTTATAATTAGTTCTATATAATTCTGAAATGAGGGAGGTAAATCGATAATCAAATATAATTCTTGTCTTAAATTATTATAAAAGATTTCGTCATCTCGATTCTTGAACGATCATTTTGCGACGAAGTAGTAACACTACCATAATTATAAATAATTAAAAAGGAAAATTAAAAAAAAATCTTTATTAATTAATAACCTCACAAATTATTCTTGTACCAAAGGGGGTCTAAACATTCTTTCAAACATTATTAATGCTATTAAAACAAAATTAAATTATTATTTGCCGTTCCGATCCACCCATTCTCGTCTTCAAGCGCCAACGATGCGGCGGTTGATGGGCAAATGTGGAGCGGGCAAAGGGGCAGCGGTGGACGGCGGCGGCTTGCACTGCTTAACACATCTTCCGATACAGAGCAATTTAAGCCATAAATGACAATTTTTGTAGCATTCGTTATAACAATCGATAAAATCGTTTGGCTGTTCGGTATTTTCCGTTGCCTGTGCACAAAATAGAAGCGCCATCACCATTAGAACCACCACTTCAACTCGAGCCATTTTTCCGGGTCTTTTTTTTATTTATTTTAATTGAAATTAATTCTTGTTTATTGGAAATTAACACACACACATACATATATATATACTAAAATTTCTTCCCCTTTTTCTTCATGGTATAATTAGATTAATATCAGCTTAATATTTAGATTTTTGTAGATATTTTGACTTGGCATGGCCTGGTCAAGTATACTGAGAATTTTAAAAATGATTGTCTCAAGTTTATATCTTATTGCTTCTCAAAAAAAAATGAAAGAGAGAAATATAATTTTGACGTTCTTAATTCAATGTAGTCAAGATTTTCAAGATTTACATTAATTCAAGAAATGTCATGCATTAATTGGTATAGGCAATAGAAATTAATCCTATTACGATGTTATGACGAATAATATATAGTAACTTTATTTAAAAAAAAATGAAGATAAAAGTAAATAACAAAATTTGTTGTTCTTTGAATTTTATTTTTATTTTATTTTTAGATAAAAACACTCTTTATTCATGACAAAAGAGCCAAGTCAAGAGGAAGAGAATCCCCTTTGTTACAGGAAAACGGGAAACGAGTGACAATAGAATGTGCCAACAAATTACCGTTACGCTTAACAAAGGAAAAGATGCAAGAATTAAACGAGGATGCTAGGTAAAGACCCTCCTCCACGTAGGCACCGAATGACGATTCCAAATTAGTTTTCGTCTTGAGTGCATTGATGACATTTAGGTTGTCTCCTTCAACTATAACCGACCTCCAACCTTTCCAAGTGGCCCATTACAAAACAAAGAGAGTTGCGTGAGCTTCACATTCCGCCACTGAGATGCAGCCTGGGACTAGCCGAGCTGCCCACCATACACAAGCTTTCCCGCCAATCTCGTGGGACCATGGAAATGGCGTAATATATCTTCCCCATGGGCACAACAACATCAAAATTCAATTTGATCGTGCCAACCGATGGAGGGATCCAAACACTTGAGTGCTTTTGTGTACGACTAAGTAGCGGTTTCAACTTGTGGGGTAGTGTATCCCTCAAAATATCGTTGGCTCCATTCTAAGATATCCGATTGGTAAGTTGTGTCTCCGCCATGAAGGTAAACTATTACGGACGCTCCAGGATTTCCAGGCAACAGTGAACGCCAATGGCAGGTGGCCCGCGGTCAATTGATTTCGAAGATGCTCAAACCACGACCAGGAAGATGAGAATGGCGGAACGAGCTATAAAGAGAACGGTCTAAAGTCTATAACCCAGTAAATTGTAAAAAGTATGCCTGTGTAATTTTAAAATACTATAAAACCCCCTATAATAAATAAACTAGTAACAAATTTATCAATAAAATATAGTCAAAGGAACACTCGCCAGATGCGCAGCCAAAATGAATCTTTAGACTTAAAATGATGTAATTGCCCCTGTATACGAAATTATGCGGGGTACTTTCTACGGTTTACTCTTTTTAACTCATTATTATTAACTTCAACTAAAGCAATTTGATTTTACAAAAACTCTTTTATCATTCCAATGTTGCGTGTACAGTTCCATTACTTCTTTTAAAATTAATAACTAATATAATATTTTATAGAAAGAAAAAAGAACATATTTATTAAATTAATAAGCTCACAAATTATTCTTTGTATCAGCCATTAATGGGGTCTAAACATTATTACAAACAATTATTAATGCTATTAAAAGATTTTAAATTATTATTGTTCTTCAAGCGCCACCAATGATACGGGGGTTGACGGCCAAACGAGCGGCGGGGGATGGCGGAAGCGGGTTGCACCGGTTAACACATCTTCTTACACACAAAACTTTAATCCATAAATGACATTTTCTGTAGCATTCCTTATAACAATCGAAAAACTTGTATGACTGTGCAATATTATTTTCTTTTGCCTGTGCGGAAAATAAAAGCGCCATCACCATTATAACCACCACTTCAACTCGAACCATTTTTCCTGGTCTTTTTTTATTTATTTTAATTTAAATATCTTGTTTAGTGCTAATTAACACACACACACACATTTATATTATATATATATATATATATATATATATATATATATATATATATATATATATATATATATATATATATATATATATATATATATATATATATATATATATATACTAAAATTTCTTTTTTTTTTCTTCATGTTCATGTAATTAGATTAATATCAGCTTAATATTTAGATTTTGTAGATATTTTGACCGGGCATAGCTTGGTCAAGTATACTGAGAATTTTAAAATGATTGTCATTATATCTTATTCTATAATTAATTAATTACATCAATTATAGAGATTATATTATATAAAAAAAATAAAAAAATTGACGTTCTTCAATGTGGTCAAAGCCAGCTCAACAACTTTTTCTAATTACCTTTTATTAATCTCTGTTCTTTGCATGACAAGTTTTTTTATAATTTAATTCCAACTCTGTTTCTTAAATTTGTTTCCTTTTATGAAACTCTCGACCACCTCTATATATACACATATACATGCCCCTCTTCTTCAAACCTTAAATTCACAAAATCTAAAACATGAATCTCGTCTCCTCCCTCAACTCTCAGATGCCGAATTTATTGTTGTTTGTTTTAAAAAATACGGTACTAAATGTAACAACGACGAACAAAGAGGACAAAATTCACCATTGGATTTCATCCGTCTGCAGAATCCACATGCATGTACGATCAGCAAAAGTCATCGCGGGACTCAACACGGAGTGACTGTCCAATTTGGACCCGCAAGAAAACCATCCAATCGCTATATTTCAGCTATACGTCGGCCACGAGTGCCTCGTTTTCGAAATTCTGCGGTCCGATTTCATCCATAAATCGCTAGAACTCTTCATAGCGGATCCTCGTCACACTTTTTGCGGGGTCGGAATAAAAGACGATGTGGACAAACTGTACGATCACCATGGATTACGAGTGGGAAGGATTGCCGATCTTAATGATCTCGCTAGAATGGCGACAAACGGTATCCAAGTTGTGAGCAGTAGCTCATTTTCTTTTTCTACTTATTAGCATTTCCGGTGGTAGTGATTGCGTCTAACCGCTGTAAAAATAAGCTCCAAGCTGTGAGCAGTAGCTCATTTTCGGGGAATGCTAACAAAGCTTGTAGGAAAGTACTTGTATTGCTTGAATGTCTTCGATTTGGATGATTACAAATGAAGTTCTTATCCCTATTTATACTAGGCCACCTCCTTAATGGACGGTGGGGATCTATTTGATCTAACGGCTAGGAGTTTCTCACTAGAACACTCCAAATTATACTAGGCCACCTCCTTAATGGACGGTGGGGATCTATTTGATCTAACAGCTAGGAGTTTCTCACTAGAACACTCCAAAGTATTCTTACAGAATATCTGCAAAGGGGTTCAAGAAGGTTTTCTAGAATCCTCCAAGAATCTCTACCAATCTCTATATACACTTATGCCAACTTAGGCCTAATTCTATTTGGGCTAAGTTTTGGACTTCTTAACCTCCCAACACAAGAGAAACTGGCAAAGGGTTGGTCCAAAGCTGACGGGCCGTGACAAGTAGCTCCTTGACGGCTTCAACTCCTTTCCTAGTCATAATTGGATCTTCTGTAATTTTTTTTGCTGTGAAGGTATTGGAAGTATTAGATTTTTTCCCCAGAAATGGCGTGTATGGTTTTATATAATGGGGTTGGGGTGGACTGGCGGTTATCGAGATCTAGAGTGATTATCGCAATTCGTAACAGAACGTCGAGGTGGTTTTGCAGAGTTATCAGATTAACTCATATAATATAATATATATATATATATATATATATATATATATATATATATATATATATATATATATATATATTATGAGCAACTCGAATGCCGGATATTAAAATTGAGTTATCAAATATTCATTTGATATTTTTGAGAATTATTTTAATATTGATTTAAAATTCATCTACTCCAGCCATAGTTATCAAATTAACTTGGAAGTTTATGGGTGATTTTATCTGTAATTCCCACGTGTCAACTTTTGATTGGATGTTTAGGAGGTTACGTTTTTTATAATTCAATTTCCAACAAGTATTTTTACAACCCAAAAGGTGAATTATCAAAATGGAAACCTCATTTGATAACTCCATTGGAGTTAAAGATTTTTAATTTTAAGTATCTAAATGGGAGTTAAATGTTTGAATACTCTATTTGATAACACATTGAAGTTGCTCTAAGAGCAACTCCAATGCTAAACATCAAAATTGGATTATTAAATACTCATTTAATAATTAAATAATATTTTAATATTCATTTACAATTTATCTACTCCAATCATGGTTATCCAAATTAATAATCAATTGGAAGTTTTTTAGTGGTTTTATTTGTAATTGCCACGTGTCATTTTGGGATTTGATGTTTAGGTAGTTATTTTTTGATAACTCAATTTCCAGGATGTATTTCTACATTCAAAGAGATAGAATATCAAAATACTTACCCATTTTGATACTCCCATTGGAGTAGAAATTTTTAATTTTGGAATATAAAAAAGGTGGTTTATGGTTGATAATCCATTTGATACTCCCATCTATCCATGTTTTTTAATTTTCAAGTGTTTGATAAACAATAGTGCAACAATTATATTGTTATGTTCACATATATAATTACTTATAAAAAAAAATGTTCACATATATAACATCTATGCAAAACAGCACTTGAATTGGAATTGCACGCTAAGCCATTGGTGTTGGCAGTCCAAAATGTGTCTTCAGCAGCACCCGCGTAGCCCCTTATTCATTCTTACGTGTCGCTTCACGTGATTCTCGCGAATTACACCTGCAACATAATGCACAAAAACATAATGATAAACAACAACATTTGTGAGAAAACACTTAGTTTCACTGAAACAAATTCCCTTCTCTAACTACAATTAACATCAATGGCATGCTGATATTTGCAAGAAATGAAGATCAACCACAATCTATTAGCAAATTCAATCGTCAGATAAACCTTCAACCAAACAAAGTCTCGGCCCTAATTTCTGTTAGATAAAAGTGGTCTAAATGTTTATTTGGCCCAAAATTGCTAACCCACTTTTGTGCAGCCCACTCCCTTGGTGTCGGCCCATCAGCTCACTTAAAGCCCAAGGAGGTTCAATCTGGACCGTTGGTTGATAACTCTCGATCTCAGCCATCCACTCTCCATATAAATATCCTCCCTCTCTCTCAAAGCCTCAAAACCCTAACCCTAACAGTTGCACCTCTTCTCTTCTCTCTCTTCTCGACGGCCGAATCTTTCGCCGGATTCTATGGCGGTCGGAGATTCGGTCGATTCTTTTTCCTTGCTGCAGCTGCACGAGTATATATACATCCAGTGGCGAATCTAGGATTTTTGCCAAGGGTGTTCGGAATTAAATATAGTAAAAAAGGTAAAAGTTTACGGGGGTTCGGGGGCAGCGCCCCCGATTTTTTTTTTTAATACTATACACATTAAATAATAAAAATATGTAATATTTTCAAATTTAAAGGGATTATTTTACAAATTTTGGGCTAATTTAGGAAATATTTAGACATAAAATTGGTGAAAATATTTGAGGAGTGGTAAGAACATTAAAGTTGCAAGTGACAAAATGTGTATTTCCTTAGCAGATTTTGAATTTTTAAAATATAAAAAAAAAACACACACATAGTTGTAAATTTAGAAAACAATTGTAATAATGCATATATAAAAAAAATTAAGAATTTTGGAATAATTTAGATTATGTAAAATATTGAAGGAATGGTAAATAAATTAAAGTTGCAAATAGCAAAATATATGTTTTATTAGGAGATTTTGATTTTTTTAAATATTAAAAAATACCCACATATTCAAAAATTTTGAAAACAATTGAAATATTATATATTAGGAGATTTTGATTTTTTTGAAATATTCAAAAATACCCACAGATTCAAAAATTTTGAAAACAATTGAAATATTATATGTATTAGAAAAAAAAAAACAAGCATATATATATATATAAAATTAAGAATTTTGGAATAATTTAGATTATATAAAATATTAAAGGAATGATAAATATATTAAAGTTGCAAATAGGTATTAGAAATGAAATAAATAAAAAAAAAAAAAAAAAAAAAAAAAAAAAAAAAAAAAAAAAACTTTGAAATATTGAAAGGAAAGAGGGGCTCATCAAAGTCTCGAACTCTGCACCTCTTTGAATATGTAGGGAGACCTTTACCAGTTAAGCTACAACATCTCTGCAGAAAAAAATACATTTACAGTTATATAATAGATAAATATATAGGGAATATTTTTTTTTCAAAATCAAGGGTGTGCAGTTGCACACCCTAGGACCACATTGGATACGCCACTGTATACATCTCTTCTTGAAGATGAAGGCGACAACGAAATCTTCCCATCTTCTACCTTCTTGTCTTAAACCTCTCTGTGGTGAGTGGTTTCGTGACTTCTGTGAGTGAGGGTAACAGATCTGGGGAAACACTGTGTGTGATTTCGATTCGTTGGGGTTTTGGGTTGGGTTGAGACTACAGTCGGAGTGAGGCTGAGATCTGAGCACTCGGATGAAGTTCTGACTGCTGGGCGTGCATCTGTGAGCTTGACACCGGGAGTGTGCTGGCTGCCGCCGACTGGACTCCGGACGTGGACACGGGAACGAGGACTGAGCCGTTGCTGTGTCATCTTCTCCTCCGGAGCTGAAAACGGGCAGATTTTCGATCTGCCCCAAATTCGTTCTTATTATTATTTATTTATGTAATTTATTTGTTAAGTCTTAATCCCCTTCCCCTTAGGCTTATTAATTTGTGTAATTCATTTGATTAAAGATCTGTAATATTAATGCTATTTGAACGGCCACTCAACAATAAATTAAAATTATAGTTCGCTCTCAAAAATTCCATATAAAAATTAAATAGTAATAAAAAATCTTACACTTCTTTTGAATTAATAAATTTCTTTCTATCAGCAAAAGCTCACCAGGAGGCTTTATTATATTCCATTAGATAGCACCTCACTTTGAGTAATTTCTAATCTTTGGACAATTAGTTGTAACATCAATTGAACTCCCATAATTAATTAGTAATGCAAAATGAAATTGAATAGCTTGTCCTGATTTACCTCACTAACATCGGCATCGGAAACCTTGAGGTCCTCATTGGAGGCACGACGGAGATGAGGTTCTTGTCCGCACATGTGGTAGAAGTAGCGCCGTCGATGCCGGCTAGCGCCTGAAGCGGCAGGACTTCCGTGATCTCCACTACATGTCGGCAGCCGGTGGGTCAGTGGTGTAGGGGTTTTAAGAGAGAGACGGCAACAAAAAAATGAAAAAAACAACAAAGGAATATATATATATATATATATATATATATATATATATATATATATATGTATATATATATATATATATATGTATATATATATATATGTATATATATATATATATATATATATATATATATATATATATATATATATATATATATATATATATGGGCCATTTTTTTTTTTACAATATTTCGGTTTATTTTTTTTGAGAATTGGGGTGATTTTGTAATTATTTACAAAAATACAATAAAGCGTCGTTTAAAACGACGCGCTTTGCGGGCCGTTGGATTGAGCTGAGATTGACGGCCAGATCTCCTATCTTGTCCTCCTAATCTAACGGCCAGAGATTAATCTGGGCAATCGGACGGCCGTTAAAAGGCGTCATTCAAAACGACGCCCTTTGACCCGCCACACTGGATTACTGGCTCGATTTGAGCTAAGGTTTTTTAAATTTACTTAATTCTTTTTATTGTTAAATTGGAATACTTAATTGAATTTTAATTTTAAATTAATTATATATTGTATTTTAAAAATTTTCCTTCATTTATTTATGCAATTTATTTTATAATACGAATTTGGAACATTTTTTTTCATTCCAATTTTCGATATACCGATTTCCGATTTTTCCGATTATTTTTGGAACGGAATTGGAATTACATATAAAATTATTGGAAATTCCGATTTCCGATCCGATTGTATTTCTGAAATAATCACGTTTGAATTATGTTGGAAATATATATATATGTTTGAAATAATCATGTTGGAAATATATATATATATATTGTATTTTTGAATTATTTTTCTATTGATGTTTTGCAAGAATTATAGTTGCTTTGATAAATCAATTATGTTGTTTTTACACGTGTTTAAATTTTATTTGATTGAACTTTGCTTTGGATTCTTGCCTTTTGCCGGAAAATTATGAAAATATTAAAAAACAATACTAAAAATTACCATTATTTCCGATTTTGGAACAAAACATTAAGAATTAATGCAATTTCCGAAAATTCCGAAATTCCGTCGATTCCGAGGTATTCCGAAATTGGAATGGATTTTGAAATTCCGATTTTTTTGGAACGGAAATTGGAACCTATTTTTAACTTCCGAAAAAATTGGAAAATTTCCAAAAAAGGCATTTCCGATCCATTCCGTCCGATTTCCATATTTTATTAAATAAAAATAAAATGCCTAATTATTGGGAAATATTTTTTGTCTCTAAATCCTTTAGTTTATTTAATTTGTTTTTTATTGAATAACTAAAATACTAAAAAGTTTTAATAAATAACCAACATAAACTACAATAATAATATCACCAATGACGGTGACCTCCGGTGCCACATCTCGGGGGCCTTCTAGTCCTGTGCCCTCTACCAACTTGTTCATCCTCATCACTCGAAGAATTTGCGGATTGAGAATAAGGAATATATGTGATCTGATGATCTACCGGTCGCGAAGACGAAAACTGATGCGTAGACCCCAAATGCACTGGGTCTTCCGAATTCATATTCGGATTAAAGTAGGGGTATGGGGTGTACGGATCTGCATCAACGAGAGTATAATTATACTCACATTTATAGATAGTATTAAAAATAAAATCAAAGGTACTAAACATACCAGATGGATGCCCGTGTGATCTAGGATCTGTATAATTATCGAATGCCGGATAATATGCACGAGAAGAAGTTCCTGCCTCGCCAGCGTACATCTGAGTCTGTGACTGAGGCATTTGAGACAGTGGTATCTGAGTCTGAGTCTGAGGGTGAGTCTGAGTATAAGGCATCTCAGATTGAGGCCTATCTGAAGGTCCGTGTCGAGACTCTAAGACATTAAGACATGTTCTGAGAGTCGGTAAATACGAACGATAGCCATCCCGGGGCATGTCTCCGCCATCAACAGAAACAATCAACGATCGAAGATGCTGAATCTGAAATAAGTAATAAGAAATATTTTATTTTTAGAAGACATACATTAATAAAAATTATATAATACACAAAATTTTATAATAAATAAATTTGAATACGTACCACTGTATCCATTGAAATCTGACCTCCAACCTGAAATCCTGTACGATCAGATGGGGTAATCGGTGATATGAAACGACGTGTGTGCAGTTCATACCACTCAAAATAACCATCTTCTGTAGTCTGACTGTCACTGGCATATGGATAATCAATAATATAATTGAGCCTATTATTCCAAGCGGTAACATGCGAAACATGTGTAAGACTCCAGTCTCGGTTGGTAGCACATGTACGGTTAGCATTGAAGTGCATCCGGAAATCCGTCTCAGTATTTTCAGGAGGTTCAGGTATGGGTTGTACCATCCCGAACTGACGTACTACTCTGTCTGGTCGATGCATCTCCACAATTGCGTAGCATATCAGGGGGACTCTCGATACCCATATACCTGAACATATGATATCCGAATCACCACCTACAGCCTGATACTCCGGATCATCCATATCATATGGCATCCATATAAACTGATCTGGGAGCATCTGATCCAACATCATCCTAAAAATACGAAGAACATGTGCACCAGTCTCAATGAAGCTGACATGGTTGGTCCATCTGTGATATATTATTATATATTAAACTAAAGATAATAATAAAGATAAGGTTTAAAATCATATTGTTGTTGAGAATTTGAACTGCCGGAAGACATTTAAGAAAAAAAAAGAAATTCAAAATGACAAAAATAAAAGGTTTTATTTAAAAAAATTTAGAAAAAAATCTAAGTAATTAAATGTTTTGAAGAAAAAAAAAATATCAAATTTTTTCAAGTAAAATTGACTGAAAATGTTAGAAAAATATAGTGGAAGTTGGCTCAAACAACCCATTATATTTATAGACACAAAAAATTAATACACAAATCACCGTAACAATAATGCAAAAATAATTTAACATAAATCTCAAAACCATTACCGTGCACCGTAAGGTGGTACGGGAAACTCATATCCTGCATACTCAAGTGTTGTGTCCCATTTTGCCAGAGTAGGTATGGGTAGGGCTGTGCGTTGGTTGGTTTGGTTAAAAACCTACCATAAAACCAACCCAACCCATCCAACCAACTTTGGTAAATATTGGAAACCGTTATCGACCCAATTTACATGGGTTGGGTGATGGTTGAAAACCAATTTAATGGGTTGGTTGGTGGTTTGGTTGATGGGTCATCCATATAAATATTTTTTAATTTTTTTAAAATATTTTATTACTTGTTACAACGCTAAATCTTTTATAAATTAAATGGGACTAGTTCAATAATATTTAAATAAAAAATTCAAAACATTACGGGCATATATATTGCAATTAAAAATAAATAGTTCAACAAATAACAATCGTCCAAATATTTAGACTACATGTCTTAAAATTAAAATAGTTCAAATTAGATACTTAGGTTGCTTTTAGGATTTTGGTCAATATTAAACAATTTAATAAATGTGATATAAAATAGAAATTTGAAATTAAAAATATTAAATATTTTAATTAAAATTAATAAATAATAAACTAATGAATAAAGTTGGTTGGCCGATATTAACCGACTAACCAACTTTTTAGCATATTAGAAACCATTATCGACCCAACTATACATGGGTTGGTTGACATTATCGACCCAACTTAAATGGGTCGGTTGATGGTTGATTAACCATCACAAATTGTGGATCGAAAATGGGTTGGTTGGTGGTTAAAACCGATCCGTGCACAGCCCTAGGTATGGGCCTTGATGGAGGAATCCGCATCCATGCCCATATCTGTTAAATAATACAAGAATATAATTTAACATAATATAAACTGCAAATTAAATGTACTAAATTATATAAGTAATTCATATGTTACCTGTAATAATTGAACAGGACCACTGATTTCTTTTGCAGATATCTTCGATGCTTTGCACAACTCGTGGTAGAGGACTGCTAGAGTACAACTACCCCAACTATATGTACTGACAGCATCAAGATCCT